>NW_016804676.1:44810-48682 GCF_001698545.2 Rhinopithecus bieti
CTGATTGGTCCATTTACAATCCTTTAGCTAGACACAGAGTGCTGATTGGTGCATTTTTACAGAGTGCTGACTGGTGCATTTACAATCCTTTAGCTAGACGCAGAGCACTGATTGATGCCATTTTAGAGTGCTAATTGGTCCATTTACAATCCTTTAGCTAGACACAGAGAACAGATTGGTGCATTTACAATCCTTTAGCTAGACACAGAGCACTGATTGGTGCATTTTTACAGAGTGCTGATTGGTACATTTACAATCCGTTAGCTAGACACAGAGTGCTGATTTGTGCGTTTTACAGAGTGCTGATTGGTGCATCTACAGTCCTTTAGACACAGAGTGCTGATTGGTGTGTTTACAATCCTTTAGCTAGACAGAAAAGCTCTCCAAGACCCCACTCAACCCAGGAAGTCCAGCTGGCTTCACCTCTCAGTATGACACTGCTAGTTGTACCACTGCATATTGAATCAATGTCATACTGGTGGACTTTTATGTTACTTTTAATTTTTTGCTCTTGCAGACTGTTTCAGTGAATATTTTTGTACATGTATCATTTAAAATATATACTTATAGGCCTGGTGTGGTGGCTTATGCCTGCAATCCCAGCACTTTGGGAGGCTGAGGCAGGCAGATCTCCTGAGGCCAGGAGTTCAAGACCAGCCTGGCCAACATGGCAAAACACTGTCTCTACAAGAAGTACAAAAATTAGCCGGGCATGGTGGCGCATGCCTGTAGTTCCAGCTACCTGGGAGGCTGAAGCAGGAGAATCGCTTGAACCCGGGAGGCAGTGGTTGCAGTGAGCCAAGATCCCGCCACTACACTCTAGCTGAGGTGACAGAGTGAGAGTGTGTGTGTGTGTGTGTATATCTATATTTATATATATTTACTTATAGAATATATAGAATAAATTCATAGACTATATGTAGAATGAATACATATAGAATACATTCCTTGAAGTAGAATTTCTAGATCAATGAATATGGCACTAACAATTTTGATTGGCCATGAGGAAGCTCTATCCAGTGATCTCTTGAACACTGTGGCTGTGAGCCATCCCCTTCCTCAGAGTCTCTGCTGTTGCTATCAAGGGCAACTGTTTCCACTTGCAGAATCCTCCCTCTTCTTTTCTGGAGTATGTGATAAAACGTCTTGTCTAGTGGATTTGTACAAATCCTTCATGCACAGAGAATGCTTTGTATATGTGGTGTAATGTGGCTGGGTCAACTTTTTTTTTTCCACAATCTTTTACTTGTCATAATAATCCTGGTTATGGAAGCCATCTGCTGACTTCCTGGCATCTTCCTTCTTTTCCTCTGTTTCATTCTCCTCCCTCCTCCTCCTCCACTACCACCATACTTCATATAATTTCACCCACTAAAAGGACACTTTTTTTCCTTTTCTTTTTCTTCTCCTCCTCTCCTTAATTTCAACTCCACTAGGCTGCAGTTCCCAGTTATTCAATCAAATGAATCTAGGTGTTGCTGTACAGCTATTTTGTAGATGTGATTAAAGTCCACAGCCATTTGACTTTAAGTAAGGGAGATTATCCTTGATAATCTGGGTGAGTCGGATTCAATCTGTTGAAAGGCCTTAAGACCAGAGCTGAAGGCCCTGTAAACAGTATTCTCCTGTGAACAGTAGCTTTAGCATGTGCCTGAGAGTTCCAGCCTGCTCTTCTTGATGGCCCACCCTACGGATTTCAGACTCGGATTTCACCCTACAGATTTCACCCCCTACAACAGTGTTAGCCCATTTCTTGCAATGAATCTCTTCATATATATCTTCTACTGGTTCTGTTTCTCTGATTGAACCCTGACTGATACATCCTTCAAGGTATTTCCTCCATCCAGTCTGGGAACTCATTTCATTGATAAGACAAGCATAGGGAGGGACTCCTCAGACCCTTTTATCTGCCCCTCAAGGGGAAAACCAATTTCAGTGAATAATTACAGAGAACTGCCATTGCCTCTGACAGAAAATAAAACATTCTTCAGGGCCCAGGAAGAGTTTCCCAGTGTCAGGAGCCATGTGCCATGGTAGTCAAATGGAACCACCCTATTGTTGCTTAGTTAGTTGGGTGATGTCAAAATGCTGTTAATTACATAAAAAAGAGAGTAGGCCAGGCACATTGGCTCATGCCTGTAGTCCCAAGTATTAATATTTGGGAGGCTGAGGTGGGAGGCTTCAGCCCACGAAATCAAGGTTGCAGTGAGCTGTGATTGAGCCACTGCACTCCAGCCTGGGTGACAGAATGAGACCTTGTCTCAAAAAAGAAAAAAAAAAAGGAAAGAAAAGAAAGTAAAAATGATTGAACATAAAAATGAAGGTGGGCAAAGTCTAAAATATCTGTGAGGCTGGGCACGGTGGCTCATGCCTATAATCCCAGCATTCTGGGAGGCTGAGATAGGTGCATCGCTTGAGCTCAGAAGTTTGAGACCAGCCTGGGCAACATGATGAAACCCCATCTCTACCAGAAATACAAAAAATTCGCTGGGCATGGTGGCTTGTGCCTGTGATCTAACTACTTGGGAGGCTGAGATGGGAGGATTGCTTGATCCCAGGAGGCAGAGGTTGCAGTGAGCTGTGATCAAACCACTGCACACCAGCCTGGGCAACAGAGCGAGACCCCATCTCAAAAAAAAAAAAAGAAAAAGAAAAGTATATATATGTATATAAAATATGAGTCCATACTGATATAAATAAGTGATTAAATAAATAGATAAATAAATGGGGGAGAATAGACAAATCTTTAATGCAGAAAGATTCCAAGTAATTTAGTTAGATATTCTGCCCTCAGGGAGGAGGAGCATTACTCTCTATTCCTTAAGCATGGGCTGCAAACAATGACTTCCTTCGAAAGAGTACAGTGTGGAAAGGGGTGAGAAGAGTAACTTTGCAGTGGAGAAACCTCACAAACACTACCTCAGCCAGATGATGATCAACATCAACAGTGGAAAGTCATGTTGATAGTATGTATCCTATGACGTGATGAAAACGGTACCCTACCTCTGTGGTCTTCCTCTCCCAAATGCATACCCCAGTTTAATCATGAGGAAAACATCAGAAAAATCTCAATTGAGGGATATTCTTCAAAATTCCTGGCCAGTGCTCCTCAGAAATATCGAGGTCATCAACAACAAGAAAAGTCTGAAAAGGTGTCACAGCTGAGGAGAAATGACAACTAAATGTTATGTGGTGTCCCGGGTGGGATCTTGGAATAGAAAAAGGACAGTAGGTAAAAACTAAAGAAGTCTGGCTGGGCGAGGTGGCTCACGCCTGTAATCCCACCACTTTGGGGGTCCGAGGCAGGTGGATCACCTGAGGTCAGGAGTTCCAGACCAGCCTGACCAACATGGAGAAACCCCATCTCTACTAAAAATACAACATTAGCCAGGTAAGGTGGCGCATGCTTGTAATCCCAGCTACTTGGGAGGCTAAGGCAGGAGAATCGCTTGAACCCAGGAGGCGGAGGTTGCGGTGAGCTGAGATCACACCACTGCACTCTAGCCTGGGCGACAGAGCGAGATTCTGCCTCAATAATAATAATATTTTTTTTTAAAATGAGCCAGGCATGGTGGCGCGTGCCTGTGATCTCAGCTACTCCAGAGGCTGAGGCAGGAGAATCCCTTGAACCCGAGAGGTGGAGGTTGTAGTGAGCTGCGACCACGCCATTGTACTCCAGCTTGGACAACAAGGGCGAAACTCTGTCTCAAAAAAATAAATAAAAATAAAAATAGGCCGGGCGCGGTGGCTCAAGCCTGTAATCCCAGCACTTTGGGAGGCCAAGACGGGCAGATCACGGGGTCAGGAGATCGAGACCATCCTGGCTAACACGGTGAAACCCCGTCTCTACTAAAAAATACAGAAAACTAGCC
>NW_016804676.1:51285-53670 GCF_001698545.2 Rhinopithecus bieti
GCGTGGCATGATCTTGGCTAACTCCAACTTACTCCTGGGCTCAAGCAATCCTCCCGCCTCAGCCTCCTGAGTAGCTGGGACTATGGGGGCGTGCTACTACAGCCAACTAAATTTTTTTTTTTTTTTTGTAGAGGTGGGGTCCCGCCATGTCACCCAGGCTGGTCTCGAACTCCTGGACTCAAGTGATCTGACTGCCTCGGCCTCCCAAAGTGCTGGGATTACAGGCATGAGCCACTGTGCCCAGCCAAGTGGTTCCATCTTGTAAAAGAAAAAAATCAAACTAGGAAGTGGTAAGTCATGGGTTTCAAACAAGTGAACAACAGACTTACGTTTTAGATAAATCCTTCTATTAACAGTGTGAAGTCTAAGATTAGAAGAGGAACAAAACTGGAGGCAGGGAGACTAATAAGAAGACTGTTGCAATAATCCAAATGAAAAATTATCAGGGTCTTAGCCAGGTAGGGAAGTGGTAATTGTGATAAAAAGGAAAGGTCAGAATCAAGAAATGCTTAGATGGTAAAATTAACAGGATTTGAGCATTGATTTGATATCGGTGGTGAGACAGCGTTAAAGATAACTCCAGGTTCCTGTTTTGTGTGACGGAGTGTGTATTTGTCAGAGATGTTAGTTGATAGCAACAAAGGCTGACTCAGCATAAAGGGTATTCTTCTTCTTCTTCTTTTTGAAGGATATTAGGAGCTGGGCATGGTGGCTCACACCTGTAATCTCAGCACTTTGGGAGACCAAGGCTGGAGGATCATTTGAGCCCAAGAGTTCGAAATCAGCCTGGGCAACTTAGTGAGACCCTGTTTCTAAAAAAAACAAAAATAATAGGCTGGGTGTGGTGGCTCATGCCTTAATCCCAGCACTTGGGGAGGCTGAGGCGTGTGGACAGTTTGAGGCCAGGAGTTTGAGACCAGCCTGGCCAACACAGTGAAACCCAGTCTCCACTAAATATACAAAAATTAGCTGGGTGTGGTGGTGTATACCTGTAATCCCAGCTACTCAGGAGGTGGCTGAATGAGGCAGGAGAATCTCTTGAACCTGGCAGGCAGAGGTTGCAGTGAGCCAAGATTGCACCACTGCACTCCAGCCTGCGTGACAGAGTGAGACTCTGTCTCATAATAATAATAATAATAATAATAATAATAATGATAATTTAAAAAATTAGTTCGGTGTGGTGGCACATACCTGTAGTCCCAGCTACTCAGGAGGCTGAGTCAGGAGGATCACTTCAGCCCAGAAAGTTGAGGCCACAGTAAGCCATGATCATGCCACTGTACACCAGCCTGGCTGACAGAGCAAGATCCTGTCTCTTAAAAAGAAAAAAGGATATTGGGGAGCTCCCACAATTGTTGGGAGAGCTGGAGAATCAGGTTAGAGGCTAAGCTTTCAGGAACAATGCCTCAAACCACTGCAGAAGTGGCTGGATGGTATAGGTGCCCCCACTGCTGTGAGAAATCAACCTTGAAAACACTGGAAATTCCCTAGTGGAAAAAAAAAAAAAAAAAAAAAGGAAGAGAAGCTCCAAACTCCACATATCCACATAGAGCAGGTTTCCTCACAAGGTCATAAGGAAGACTGGCAAATATCTCTGACTTACACTGCGGAGCTGGGGCTCATAACATGGACGTTCTTCCATATATAGAAAAGCTTTTCAAATTCTGAGGGCAGCCACAGTGTGACGCAGATGGTGCCGCTATGAACCAATGTAGAGAATAGAAGAGTTTGGGGGCAGGAGTGAGAAGTTCCATTTTTAACATGTGGTATTTCAGGTGTCTGTAGAACATTCAGATATAGATGTCTAGCAGGTGGTGAGATATTTAAAGTCCTTAGCATTCAGGTAGCAGTTAAAACAACAAAAATGGGTAGGGTGGTCCAGGGAGAGCATGTAGATTGAGATGAGAAGAAGAAAGAAAACAGAATCCTGGGTGTGGGAAAGAAAGCTTGCCTGGATTCTTGGTGCCCCTATAAAAGGCCCTAGATGGCAGGCGCGATGGCTTATGCCTGTAATCCCAGCACTTTGGGAAGCTGAGGAGGGTGGATCACCTGAGGTTGGGAGTTCGAGACCAGCCTGACCAACATGGAGAAACCTCGTCTCTACCAAAATACAAAATTAACTGGGCGTGGTGGCACATGCCTGTAATCCCAGCACTTTGGGAAGCTGAGGAGGGTGGATCACCTGAGGTTGGGAGTTCGAGACCAGCCTTACCAACATGGAGAAACCCCGTCTCTACTAAAAATACAAAATTAGAAACCCCGTCTCTACTAAAAATACAAAATTAGCTGGGCGTGGTGGCGCATGCCTGTAATCCCAGCTACTTGGGAGGCTGAGGCAGGAGAGTCCCTTGAACCTGGGAGGCAGAGGTTGTGGTGAGCCGAGAT
>NW_016804676.1:54163-61715 GCF_001698545.2 Rhinopithecus bieti
AAAAAAAAAGTGGGAGGGCCGGGTGCTCACGTCTATAATCCCAGCACTTTGGGAGGCCGAGGAGGGCGGAGGTCAGAAGATAGAGACCATCCTGGCTAACATGGTGAAACCCTGTCTCTATTAAAAAATACAAAAAATTAGCTGGGCGTGGCGGCGGGCGCCTGTAGTCCCAGCTACTCAGGAGGCTGAGGTAGGAGAATGGCGTGAACCTGGGAGGTGGAGCTTGCAGTGAGCCAAGATCACACCACTGCACTCCAGCCTGGGCCACAGTGCAAGACTCTATCTCAAACAAACAAACAAACAAACAAACAAACAAACAAAAAAACAACTCTTCTGATCCAGATGCTTCACGTTTCTTTAGTATTCACACATACAAAGTACTTCATTGTATGAGTATCTCAGACACTTCACCACTCTTGACAAAACACTGGGGGACATTAACATTTAAGTGGTGGAAAGAGGAAGAGGAGATCAAAAAGAAGACCAAATAGGAACGGTCAGAAGTACACACGGAATAGGCCGGGCGTGGTGGCTCATGCTTGTAATCCCACCAGCACTTTGGGAGGCCGAGGCAGGTGGATAACTTGAGGTCAGGAGTTGGAGACCAACCTGACCAACATGGCGAAACCTCGTCTGTACTAAAAATACAAAAATTTGCCAGGCATGGTGGCTCATGACCGTAGTCCCAGCTACTTACGAAGCTGAGCCAGGAGAATTGCTTGAACCTGGGAGGTGGAGGTTGCACTGAGCCGAGATTGTGCCACTGCACTCCAGCCTGGACGACAGGGCACGACTCCATCTCAAAACAAACAAAGAAACAAAAAAACTACATGGCACATACAGAATAACTAGGAAACTGAATTAATTCAAGGTGACAGAAGTCAATGAATAGGAACTTTCAATGAGGATGGAATGATCGGCAGTGTTCAAATGCTGGAGAGGTCCAGCAACATTAAGAGTGAAAAGTACCTATTGACTTTGGCAGTTTGGAGGTCACTTTGCTAAAGCAATTTCAGTGGAACCATTTTTCAGTACAGTAGGTAGGGGTATGAATGGATTTCAGGAAGTAGAGACTGCAAATCAGACTATTGCTATTTGAAGAAGCTTAAAGCTGAGAAGGAAAGGAATTGGCACCTGATTAAGATTCAGGATTAAGGGAGAGTTTTGTAATTTTTTTCTTAATGGGTGAGGTCCTAACGTGTTTAAGGCTGAGGAACAGACACCACAGGTTGAAATAAGAGAATGGATAACTCATGGAGCAGGCTGCTGAAAGAGATGGAAAAAGATGGCATTTGGGACACAGGGGGATGGGTGGACCTTGAACAGGAAGATGGAATGGAGATAGGGATGGATGTAAATGTAGTGTTGCTTGTAGTCGCTCCACTGAGGCTGAAGACCATGTATTTCTAGTGGCACTGATTTGTATTGTTTTGTAGGGTAGAAACATCCAGATGAAGAAGGGGAGAAGAGTGGTTAGCTGTACTGACCCAAGGATAGAGGTTTGTGGGGCTGGTGTGGTAGACAGTGATGAAAGGGAATTGAGGGCACTGGTGAGGGTGTAGTTCAGAGTCAAGCATGGGGTTAAGAAAGGTTGAGGCCAGGCATTGTGGCTCATGCCTATAATTCCAGCACTTTGGGAGGCCAAAGAGGGAGGATCACTTGAAGCCAGGAGTTCGAGACCAGCCTGGGCAACATAGTGAGACCCCATCTATAAAAACATTTATTTAAAAAAATTAGCCAGGTGTGGTGGTGCCTGTGAGAGGTGAAGCCAGCTGGACTTTCTGGGTTGAGTGGGGACTTGGAGAACTCTTCTGTCTAGCTGAAGGATTGTAAATGCACCAATCAGCACTCCATAAAAACGCACCAATCAGCGCTCTGTGCCTAGCTAAAGGATTGTAAATGCACCAATCAGCACTCTGTAAAATGGACCAATCAGCACTCTGCAAAATGGACCAGTCAGCAGGATATGGGTGGGGACAAATAAGGGAATAAAAGCTGGCCACTCCAGCCAGCAGCAGCAACCCGCTCAGGTCCCCTTCCATGCTGTGGAAGCTTTGATCTTTTGCTCTTCACAATAAATCTTGCTGCTGCTCACTCTTTGGGTCTGCACCACCTTTAAGAGCTGTAACACTCACCGTGAAGGTCCACGGCTTCATTCTTGAAGTCAGCGAGACCACAAACCCACCAAAAGGAACGAATTCTGGGCATACCTGTAGTTCAAGCTACCCAGGAAGCTGAAGCAGGAGGATCGCTTGAGCCCAGGAGTTCAAGGCTGCAGTGAGCTAGGATCATGCCTTTTCACTCTATCATGGGTGACAGAGTGAGATCCCTGTCTAAAAAAGCAAACAAACAAACAAATAAATAAATAAAATAAAAAAATCTATTGAGAGGGGAAGGAAAAGAGGCCAGGAGGGACTGTCAGACTGGGAGAAAAAAGAGGGCTCAAAGGACTAGAGGAGTCCATATGAGGTTAAAAAACTAAACCAAAAAAAAAAAAAAAAAAAAACTCACATGTGCGTGGGGGCCTGAGGGAGCAGAAAGGAGAGGGCACTGTGGTTCAAATGAAACCCTGGGATTATAGATGTTAGAGGTGAGCAGTTCCAGACCACAATACAGTTCAAGATGTGGTGCTTTGTGTGTGGCTGAAGTGGAACAGAGAAGGTAATTGAGAGAGTCAAGGAAATGAGAAGTTGCTGATTGTGTCGTCTTCATAGACAATGAGATCCCCTCGTAAAAGGGTCAGGAATTAGAGTCGGGAGGGAGATGATGGGCCACATGCCAGTATCTTTACTTAAAAAGAGGAGAGTGAAGAATATGTAAGAATTTGCTAGGCAGACTGGGATGGAGGGGATGGCCATTCTAGCGAGAGGGAGGAGACTGGGAAAAGACACGGTTGGAAGTGTGAAACAGCCTGATCTTTTTAGGGAACTAAAACCAGTATGAGTGACGCCAAGTGTGAGTACAGGAATGTGGCAGCGGATGAGACTGGATTAGTAGGCAGAGCTGACATATGGAGGGCCTTGTGCACTAAACCAAATGATGCAGAACCACTGAGGGGTTTTAAGCTAAGTATTGACTTAATTCTGGTTTGTATTTTAGATTTTCTAAGGTCAAGTGTGGAAAATTAGAGTCAGGTAGGAATAGAGCCCCAGAGACCAGTTACGGGGCTGTTGCAATTGCCCAAGCCAGGATGAGGGGCGTGGCACTGGCAGTGGAGTTGGAGGATGAATTCCAGAGCTATTTTGATATCCCACATGTGTTCTTGCAGCTCTACACCCTTTCACCTATTTTCAGCATGCAATGTGAGGCCTGGTAGGTTTTTCCGTTCAGTTTATGCTCTTTAATGTCCCAGTTCTTCACCCCAGAGGCAGCCTTCAGACCTTTGAGGATGGGGTCCTTATCTCCACTAGCAGGAGATGAAATTATCCAAGGCTTTTTGGTCTCACTAATTTACTTTTCTTTACTTGCTTTTGTTTCCCTCTACCAAATTCTTCAGTTAATCCGAGGTAAGAATTTCATACCTTGAACATCATAGAATCAGGTTATTTCTTTTTCAGTGCTCTGTTGCCTAGAGGTTCGTATGTGACAAATTGAAAGGGCTAATACTATATATGAAAGTTACACTCAGTATATGAAACCGACAGACCCTCTCCCCAACCCCACTTAGCACTCTCCCTCCTTTTCAGGGTTACTAATTGCCATTTGTAGTAGGCAAAATTCTAAGACGACCCCCAATATTCCCTCATCCCAGTGTATACATACTTTCTCCCTGTTACTTAGTCAAACACGAATCTAGAAACTGCTGTGAAGGGATTGTGCAGATGTAATTAAGTCAGCTGATTTTAAGAAATAAAGATTATCTTGGGTGAGCCTGACCTAATCAAGTGAACTCTTAAAAGGACTGGGCTCTGCAGTCACAAAAAGACAAATACTGTATAATTCCACCTATAGGACATATCTAAAGTAGTGAAATCCATAGAAACAGAAAGTAGAAGGGTTGTCACCAGAGGTTGGGGAGGGAGGGAGTTTTTTTACATTTATTTTTATTAATTATTATTTTTTTTTTCGAGACAGAGTCTCACTGCGTCACCCAGGTGGAAGTACAGTGGTGCAGTCTCAGCTCACTGCAGCCTTGACTTCACAGGCTCAGGTGATCCTCCCACCTTAGCCTCCCAAGTAGCCGGAACTATAGGTTCGTGCCACAACGTCCAGCTAATGTTTTGCTTTATTTTTTGGAGAGTTGGGATTTCTCCATGTTGCCCAGGCTGGTCTCAAACTCCTGGGCTCAAGCAATCTGCCAGCCTCAGCCTCCGAAAGTGCTAGGATTAGAGACATTAGCCACCGTGCCCAGCCTGAGCTGTTTTTGAATGGATAGAGATTCAGTTTTGTAAGATGGAAAAGTTCTGGAGATCCATTGCACAACAATGTGAATCTACTTAACACTACTGAACTGCACACTTAAAAAGGGTTAAGATGGGCCAGGTGCTGTGGCTCATGCCTGTAATGCCAACACTTCAGGAGGTTGAGGTAGGAGGATCACTTGAGCCCAGGAATTCAAGGCTACAGTGAGCTGTGATCACGCCACTGCATTCTAGCCTGAGTGACAGAGTGAGATCCCGTCTTAAAAAAAAAAAAACAGTTAAGGTGGTAAATTTTATGTTGTGGGGTTTTTGGTTGCTGTTGTTCTTGTTGTTTTGAGATTCAGTCTTGCTCTGTTGCCCAGGCTGGGCAACTGGAGCCCAGGCTGGAGTGCAGTGGCGCAATCTCGGCTCACTGCAACCTCCACCTCCTGGGCTCAAGTGATTCTCTTGCCTCAGCCTCCCCAATAGCTGAGACTACAGGCTCCTGCCACCACTCCCAGCTCAGTTTTTAAAATTTAATTTATTTTATTTTATTTTAGCAGAGACGTGGTTTCACCATGTTGACCAGGCTGGTCTCAAACTCCTGGGCTCAAGCAATCTGCCCGCCTCGGCCTCCCAGAGTGCTGGGATTACAGGCTGTTGTGTGTTTTTTAACCACAATTTTAAAAGGGCGGGAGGGAACTGGGCTATTTCTTGTGAGATTCAAAGCGTGACAGGAATTTGACACAAGGGAGATTCTCCATTGCTGACTTTGAAGATGGAGGAGGCCACATCACAAGAATGTGGGGAGTAGAAGGTGGTTACTGGAGTCTGGGAAGTGTAGTGGAGGGGGAGGAAAGGTGGGATAGTTAATGGGTAGAAAAATATAGTTGGATAGAATGAATAAGTTCTAGTATTTTATATCACAATAGGGTGACTACAGTCAATAATTTATTGTACATTTAAAAATAACTAAAAGAATACAGTTGGATTGTTTGTAACACAAAGGATAAATCCTTGAGGTGACAAATACCCCATTCACCCTGATGTGATTATTATGCATTGTATGCCTGTATCAAAATATTTCATGTACCCCATAATATATATGCCTACTATAGTACCCATAAAAATTAAAATTAAAAATTAAAAAACAAAACAAGACAAGGAGTGTGTGTGGCTTCTAACAGTTGAGAGCACCCACCACCCCAACTGCCAGCAAGAATGTGGGAACTTCAGTACCAAGGAACTAAATTCTGCCACAACTACATGAGTTTGGAAGAGGACCTTGAGCCTCAGATGAGTTTGAAGTGTGGCCAACACCTTTGACCCTGAGCAGAGGACCCAGTTAACCTGTGCCTGGATTCTTGATCCATGGAAAGTGTAAGAAAATAAATGTGTGTGTGTGTTTGTGTGTGTGTGGGGGGGGTTATTGTTTTTTGAATGAATTTTTATTTAGAGATAAAGTATTGCTACATTGCCCAGGCCGGAGGGCAGTGGCTGTTCACAGGTGTGATCATATCACATTACAGCTCCAAACTCCTGGGCTCAAGCAATCCTCCTGCCTGAGGCTCCCAAGTACCTGGTACTACAAGTGCACACTACTGTACCCTTAAATAAAAATTAAAAAAAAATTAAGAATGGGCACAGTAGTCCCAGTACTTTGGGAAGCCGAGGCAGGCAGATTGCTTGAGCCCAGAGTTCCAGACCAACCTGGGCAACACGGTGAAACTCCCATCTCTATTTAAAAAATGTATATATATATACCATATCTACAAACAGATAAGAAATTCTTATACAATTAATTTCCAGAAGTGTACAAGAAATCACTTTGTTTTTGAGACGGAGTCTTCCTCTATTGCCCAGGCTAGAGTGCTGTGGCATGAACTTGGCTTACTGCAACCTCCACCCTCCGGGCTCAAATGATTCTCCTGCCTCAGCCTCCGAAGTAGCTGGGATTACAGGCGAGTGCCACCATGCCCAACTAATTTTTTTGTATTTTAGTAGAGACGGGTTTTCACCATGTTGCCCAGGGTGGTTTCCAACTCCTGAGCTCAGGCAATCTGCTCACCTCAGCCTCCCAAAGTGTTGGGATTACAGGCGTGAGCCACCGTGCCAGGCCAAGAAATCACTTTGTTTACAAACCAAAATCCATTGAAATCAATGGAATTGGGATAATTCTGTGGGATTCTAAATACAAATGGTACACACCTGATTTGAAACACAGAAAAGGTGTTAATTACAGAAGTCTGATTGCAAATGTTAATTTCGTAACACTCCAACATGACTATAACATTTCTTTAATCCAATGTATACTTATTACAAATTTTTTTTTTTTTTTCAGACGGAATCTCGCTCTGTCACCCAGGCTGGAGTGCAGTGGCATAGTCTCGGCCCACTGCAACCTCTGTCTCCTGGGTTCAAACAATTCTCCTGCCTCAGCCTCCTGAGTAGCTGGGACTACAGGCGCGTGCCACCATGCCCAGATAATTTTTTGTATTTTTAGTAGAGACAGGGTTTCACCATGTTGGTCAGGCTGGTCTCGAACTCCTGACCTCATGATCTGCCCACCTCAGCCTCTCAAAATGCTGGGATTACAGGCGTGAGCCACTGAACCTGGCTACTTATTATAAAATTCTATAAGAATTTTTCATTACTCTGGATGGGTGCGGTGGCTCACGCCTGTAATCCCAGCACTTTGGGAGGCTGAGGTGGGCAGATCACGAGATCAGGAGATCAAGACCATCCTGGCTAGCACAGTGAAACCCCGTCTCTACTAAAAACACAAAAAATTAGCCGGGCGTGGTGACATGCGCCTGTGGTCCCAGCTGCTTGGGAGGCTGAGGCAGGATAATGGCGTGAACCTGAGAGGTGGAGCTTGCAGTGAGCCGAGACTGTGCCACTGCACTCCAGTCCGGGCGACAGAGCGAGACTCTGTCTCGAAAACAAATAATAATAATAATAATAATTTTTCATTACTCCTAAATGTAGAGTTTGGAACATTCTGTCTTCAGAAACAGCAACTACATATTTTGCCATGTTATAATTGATTAATAAAAAGGATGTTTATAAAAAGGTTAAAAATTATTATAAAAAACTAAATTTGTGATTGCTAGTGTACCAATACTTTATTTTAGAAATTTATTTATGGAACTGGCAATTGTTCCTTGATTTATTTATTTATTTATTTATTTATTTTTTGTTTGTTTGTTTTT
>NW_016804676.1:63551-68061 GCF_001698545.2 Rhinopithecus bieti
AAAAAAAGAAAAATAAAATCAGGTATAGGTTGTGCCCATATGTCATCTTGAGACGTGACAATGTGCTAGCAGCCCTCACTCTCAGTGCCTCCTCGGCCTTGGCGTCCACTCTGGCGGCGCTTGAGGAGCCCTTCAGCCCGCCACTGCACTGTGGGAGCCCCTCTCTGGGCTGGCCGAGGCCGGAGCCGGCTCCCTCTGCTTGCGGGGAGGTGTTGAGGGAGAGGCGCGGGTGGGAACCCGGGTTGCGCGCGGCGCTCACAGTCCAGTGTGAGTTCCGGCGGGCGCGGGCACGGGCGCAGGCTCGTTGGGCCCAGCACTCGGAGCGGCCGTCTGGCGCCGCCGGCCTAGGGCAGGGAGGGGCTTAGCACCAGAAGCTGCGGTGGGTGCGCCCGGTCCCCCAGCAGTGCCGGCCCGCTGGCGCTGTGCTCGAGTTCTCGCCGGGCCTCAGCTGCCTCCCCGAGGGACAGGGCTCAAGACTTGCAGCCCGCCACGCCCGAACCCCCGCGGGAGCCTCCCGACTAGCACCGCCCCCTGCTCCGAGCACCGCCCCCTGCTCCGCGGCGCTCCGTCCCATCAACCGCCCAGGGGCTGAGGAGTGCGGGTGCACGGGGCGCGGGGCTGGCAGGCAGCTCCGCCTGCAGCCCTGCTGCAGGATCCAAGCCTGTTGGGCTCCTGAGTATAGTGGGGACTTGGAGAACTTTCATATCTAGCTAAGGGATTGTAAATACAGCAATCAGCACCCTGTGTCTAGCTCAAGGTTTGTAAATACACCAATTGGTACTCTGTATCTAGCTAACCTAGTGGGGACTTGGAGAACTTCTCTGTCTAGCTAGAGGATTGTAAATGCACCAATCAGCACTCTGTGTCTAGCTCAGGGATTGTAAACGCACCAGTCAGCACCCTGTCAAAACGGTCCAATCAGCTCTCTGTAAAATGGACCAATCAGCAGGATGTGGGTGGGGCCAGATAAGGGACTAAAAGCAGGCTGCCCCAGCAAGCCAGGGGCAACCCTTTCCCTCCCGTTTCACACTGTGGAAGGTCTGTTCTTTTGCTCTTTGCAATAAATCTTGCTGCTGCTGACTCTTTGGGTCTACGCTGCCTTTATGAGCTGTAACACTCACTGCGAAGGTCTGCAGCTTCACTCCTGAAGCCAGGGAGACCACTAACCCACCAGGAAGACTGAACAACTCCAGATGCGCTGCCTTTAAGAGCTGTAACACTCACCACAGAGGTCTGCAGCTTCACTCCTGACAGCGAGACCACAAACCCACCAGAAGGAAGAAGCTCCAGACGCCTGTGAATGTCTGAAGGAACAAACTCCGGACACACCATCTTTAAGAACTGTTAACACTCACCGCGAGGGTCTGTGGCTTCATTCTTGAAGTCAGTGAGACCAAGAACCCACCAATTCCAGACACAATCTCAGTTACCATCCAAAACTATGATCAAAATGTATTTGGACCAAACTACAGGATGAAGTTTTATTTCTCCTTTTACCTTCCATTTTTTAACCAGACTGTTTTAGTATCATATAAAGTTAATCTTTCACATAATGTTGTGCTACCTATGTCAAATGACTATTTTGCCATACAAAATCAGAAAATATTGCAATACTCCTTTCTTTCTGTTTGTAAATTTAGTTAATTTCTTGGCAAACACTTTTATTTTCATCAATATGCTATCAGAACTTAACAATTTCAAATTGTATTATGACAGGACATATTTCTTTAAATATATTATGGCTATACAAAAGCACATCAAATATTTACTTTGTGAAAGAGAACAGTGTTTACATTTGCTCTCCAAAACAACATGAAATACAACTTTAAAAACATTTAGATGAAAGTTTGAATAATCTTGACACTAAACAGCTAGATGTTATATACTATCATGAGGAAAACTCAGGGGACAAGCTATGTTCACATGATACAATGGGATTCAGGGCAATTCAAAGATCTCTGTGCACAATGATTTCACAAGTAGTACATGTAAGTGCTTCTTGAAACATGGAGAAGCCATTTCAACATTTATTATTAACATACAGTGGCTCTCTGACAATACCTGCCATCCTAATATAGATGCATGGGAACTTTCAACTCACCCTAGATATATTTTAAATTGTTTACATATAAACAGTTTTGCCAAAAAAGTAGTTTAAATGTCTGCACTAATTTGATAACAAGTTCACAACTGTAATAGTTCTTTTTGTTTGTTTGTTTTTAGAGATTCTTGCTCCGTCACCCAGGCCAGAGTGTGGTGGCACAAATACGGCTCAGTGTAGCCTCGACCTCCCAGGCTTAAGTGATCCTCCCACCTCAGCCTCCTGAGTAGCTGGGACTACCAGAGCATGCCAACACACCCGGCTGATTTTTGTATTTTTAATTTTTTTTGTAGAGATGGGGTTTTGCCATGTTGCCCAGTCTGGTCTTGAACTCTTGAGCTCAGGCAATCTGCCCATCTTGGCCTCCCAAAGTGCTGGGATTACAGATGTGAGCCACCTCACCCGGTCTGTAATAGTTCTTAATCCAAATAGTTTATAGTGAACACATATTACAACACATTCCATATTGTATCATATTAGGTGAAAATATATCAGAAAATGAGTCTTCATTAACAGGGTACAGCCAACGTTTCTCCAAAATTAATTACCTTTTTCCCTTTAAGTCAAAATAGCATAATACCATGATAATTATGGCTTTGTGTCTTTTCTGATAATATCTCAGTCTGATCTCAAAAAACAAAGGAAAAGCTGGGTGTGGTGGTACACACATGTAGTCCCAGCTACTTAGGAGGTTGAGGTGGGAGGGTGGCAGAGCAAGATCCTCTCTCTAAAAATAAAAAAAACAAAGGCCAGATGTGGTGGCTCACGCCTGTAATCCCAGCACTTTGGGATGCTGAGGCGGGTGGATCACGGGGTCAGGAATTTGAGACCAGCCTGGCCAACATGGTGAAACCCCATCTCTACTAAAAATACAAAAATTAGCGGGGCACAGTGGCGGTCGCCTGTAATCCCAGCTACTCCGGAGGCTGAGGCAGGTGAATCACTTGAACCCAGGAGGCAGAGTTTGCAGTGAGCTGAGATCGCACCACTGCACTCTAGCCTGGGCGACAGAGTGAGACTCCGTCTCAAAAAAAAAAAAAGGAAAATTAAAAAAAACTGAGGATACAGATATGTTTGAATGACAAAGCCCTTAAGTTTGACTTAAGACCTTTACGTCTGTGTTTGTTTGTTTGTTTGTTTGTTGAGACAGAGTTTCACTCTCGTTGCCCAGGCTGGAGTACAGTGGTGTGGTCTTGGCTCACTGCAACCTCCATCTCCCAGGTTCAAGCAATTCTCCTGCCTCAGCCTCCAGAGTAGCTGGGATTACCAGCATCCGCCACCACATCTGGCTAATTTTATATTTTAGTAAAAGGGGCTTCACCATGTTGGCCAGGATGATCTCGAACCCCTGACCTCAGGTGACCTGCCTGCCTCGGCCTCTCAAAGTGCTGGGATTACAGGTGTGAGCCACCACCCCCGGCCCTATCTCTGTGTTTAAATGAGGGTAGAGATAGGAAAACTGTAAAAGACAAAGGAAGAAGCACCTTGAATTACATGTTTTATGTGAGATGGAAACATTTTCCTTTAAAGCTGTGTAACTGGAAACATCTTCTGGACAAGGCAATACAAAAACACTACATTACAGCATTGTGCAATGAATACACACACTGCATTTCACAATAACTGAAAACTATTGGGGATAACCACCTCCAATGACTACTGATTCAGAGAATAAAAAGATTAATGGTTCCAAATTACTTGAGACTTAGGTAAAATAAAAATAAACAAAAAACTTTTTTTTTTTTTTTTGAGACAGGGTCTTGCTTGGTCGCCCAGGCTGGAATGCAGTGGTGTGATCTTGGCTCACTGCAACCTCCACCTTCCTGGGCTCAGGTGATTCTCCCACCTCAGCCTCCTGAGTAGCTGGGCCCACAGGCAGGCGTCACCACACCCAGCTAATTTTTGTATTTTTTTTTTGTAGAGATGGGGTTTCACCATGTTGGCCAGGCTAGTGTCAAACTCCTAGGCTCAAGTGATCCTCCCACTTTGGCCTCCCAAAGTGCTAGGATTACAGGTGTGAGGCACTGTGCTCCCCCTCAAAAAAACTATTTTTTAAATGGCAGTATATATGGTATGCAATAAGACTCCCATAAATCTGGCAGAGTCTTTTTTTGTGCGAAGTGGGGAGGGCAGGGGTCAAATGTAGCATATTTAATAGTGACTACATTCAAGAAAAATATAAATCCAACTTCAAAACAATGCTTTCTTTTTCTTTTTTAAACAATGTTTTATTTTATTCAAATCAATTCAAACTTTATAAAAATTTTAATGTTGCAAGATAATACGATCTCTTACGAGAACCAATTGTACAATCAAGTTTTAACCAAGATAATGTTTACTAATCTAACAAGATCAAGATAAAACATTTACCAAAGGAAAATACAGATAATACAAAAAATACTATCATAG
>NW_016804676.1:70754-72808 GCF_001698545.2 Rhinopithecus bieti
GAAAGAACCAAGGCTTTGAGTCTCATCGTCTCATTTCTGTTTTGATACATGTTTTCTTAGTTTGTAAGCCAAGGAGAGGACTATAGTGAGGATTGTGGAGGGAAGTGGACCTTACTGGTCTTTGAGCTCTCACATCTTTAAAGACTGTTGGTGCCGAGAGAAAAAGTATCCTCATCTGGCAGAATTCCCATAGGATGTGCTCCCCTTGCTGTTCTGCTTTTGTTTTGCAGAAAGCTGCCTTTTCAATGTACTCATTAGGCTTTTACTGTTTTTTCCTTTTCTCCTTTTTCATCTTTCACTGTTGATATCACAGGTGGCCATATCTTTACCAGTGCAGCTACCAAATAAGAAATCATCTTTTCCACATTCACTAGCTAGTGATAGTTGTTGTACTACCATGAAATCAGTGTCTTCTTTACTTTTATTCAGGTTACAAGATTTCTGGAAGGTGTTAAGATTGATTTTAATTAGTCTTTGTGACTGGTTACTTCATCCAGGGGAGTAATTTCTCTCTGGAATATTAGCTCCACACCCCTGGAGAACCTGTGCGGCTGCATCTTCGTCTGGAGTTGGTTCCTTCCGGTGGGTTCCTGGTCTCGCTGACTTCAAGAATGAAGCCACGGACCTTCGCAGTGAGTGTTACAGCTCTTAAAGGTGGCATGGACCCAAAGAGTGAGCAGCAGCAGGATTCATTGTGAAGAGCGAAAGAACACAGCTTCCACAGCATGGAAGGGGACCTGAGGGGGTTGCTGCTGCTGGCCTGGGGGGATGAGGGGGTGGGGCGGGGATGTGGCCAGCTTTTAGTCCCTTATTTGTCCCTGCCCATGTCCTGCTAATTGGTCCATTTTACAGAGTGCTGATTGGTCCATTTTACAAAACTCTAGCTAGCCGCAGAGCGCTGATTGGTGTGTTTTTACAGAGCACTGATTGGCGCATTTTACAAACCTCTAGCTAGCCACAGAGCCCGCTGACAGCTGCGTTTTACAATCCTAGCTACAGAGTGCTGATTGGTGCATTTTACAATCCTCTCGTAAGACAGAAAAGTTCTTTAAGCCCCCACCTGACCCAGGAAGTCCAGGGGGCTTCACCTCTCACATCTATGTATTTCTTCAGCTTCATTTAACCTTTGGAGCCATTTTTCTTTCAGCAGCAGCAGCGCAGCAGTAGCCACCAGCCACCAGCCACCAGCCTGGGTCTCCTCCAACGCTGGTGCTACTGCTGTGAAATGTTGTGTTGTTTTGAGCAGCTGTATTTGTGATACTTTGTTACACAGCAGCAGAAAAGTAATGCAACGTCAGTGGTGTTATTGGGTGGCAAAGTTTGGGATTGGGGTTGAAGACTCAACTGATTTAATTATAATTGGTTCTAAATTTAAAATTGCCCACACAAAAAACCCAGAAATCAATGTGAACAACAACAACAAACACACAAAAGCACTTCCTTCAATGTCCAGATCAAGCCTTCTTCGTCACCCCCTCCAACCTTACCTGTTTCCTCCCTAGATATTCATAGAGAGTAATATATTTTACCATCTAAATAGTCTTCTGTATTGCTCTCTAGTAGCTTTTTGTGTATACCTAACTAGGTTTCAGGTTCCTTGAGGGTGAGGATTTATTTTGTTCATTTTTGTGCCCCCCACAGTGCCTTGCACATAGAGACTCTAGTAAATGTTACTTATTGACTGAAGAAGTAGGAGCATGACCTGCATTTCACAACAAAAAGAGTTTTAGTTAATTAGCTAGCACCCGCTCATCAGCAAGGCCTAAACATCTGCCAGTGGAATCGGAGAAGTCTCTTCCTAAAAGTTGAAAAGCTGAGTTTATTCATCACAGATTGGGAACTTGTAGTAGGTGTGTGTGTGAGCGGGGGGGGGAGGTTTTACCAATTAAATAAAATTACAAGAGTTTGGTGCCCAATTCTCAGGGGAGTTTGTGTAGTGATCTTTGTCTTTTTCACTGCATGATGTGACTCTTGATTATGGGATGGAAGAAATTAGCATTATGAATTTTCTCTGTGCTTATTTCCATAATTAATTGTTTGTTGATTGTTTTGAA
>NW_016804677.1:0-4172 GCF_001698545.2 Rhinopithecus bieti
AACAGCAGAATTAAAGAAGGCAGAAAAGAAAGCAGAGAGAGAACTTGGGAACTTTATACCTTCAGGTTGACCTTTGGGCTCTGAATTTTCCTTGATGTAATTGTGCACGAAAAGACCACGTACATCAATTTCACACAAACATTTGCAAGAAGAGGCGCCATAAAACCAAAGGGGTGCCTGAAAGGGGTCATTTTCCTTGTTTTCCTCATTCTTAGATTATTTGTTTCCCACTTTTTTAAAGGGGGGAATTGAGCTACGGCCTAGGGTTCAGTGGAGTGGGTCAAAATGTGCTAGTTGTGGGTGGGACTCCACAGTGTGTCACCACTGAGTCATTTCCTCCCTCTTACATATCTCAGGTTCTCTCTCCAGAGGTCTAGACCTCATAGAAGGCTCAAAATGATTTGGAGTTAATAGTTTCTACATGTGCTTCCTGGAAAAACCTTTCTAAACTAATTTTGTTGGGCGTTCCCTGTAGTGTCACTGCATATCATGGGGGGACCAACCCCTCAGACATTCCCATTAGGCCTCTAGTCATCCAGAGGTGCCTTTCGGCTGGGAGGAGCAAAATGTCCTTTCTCTTCAGAGCTAAAGAAACTCATTATCTTATTTACTTATGAAAACAACAGTTAAGTTCCTCACACAAATGTACAGACAAGCCAATCAAAATTAATTTCAGTATAAAAGGCAATAAAATGAATATTTACAATACACCTCTGAACTAGCATTAGAATCCTAAATAATGACATCCTGGAAGACAAAAAAATCCAGCCAGGAACACTTCCTGTAAACTGTTCTCAGCCACCTGTAACTTTGTAGATCTCACCCACCGTTACATAAGCCAATGTCATATCCTCTTACAGTACAAGGCACTCTCTGGTACCCCCAAAGCCAAGGAGGTCAGGTAATGTAAAACAGGAGAGCAGAGCTTTAGACCTAAAAAGAATCTGCCCGGGACTCTTAAAAATTCTCAGAGAAAACCAAATACCCCAACAGGGGAGAAGGGTACCTTTGTTCTGAGTTATTTAAGGGGTTCTAGTCATTAGAAGCCTTCTCTAGATTTTTCTTGGCACTGAAGATGGTGAACGGGGTAGGGGTTATAAAGTAGAAGAAAAGTAAATGAAAGAAAAAAAAATTTAAGACAGGAAGCAAACACAGAAAACAAGCGTGTTTGTTCTCCCTTTTGCAGCTGCAAGAAATTCTAGCCAATTCAGAGAGGCCTTATTAACCATAATTTGGAATTCTCATTCAGATTTGATTAAGCCAGGTAGAGTTGGTCAAATCTGATGAGAGAAAGACCAGAACAAACAAAAACAACAAAAACCTATCAATGTGATTACTGAGTGCTCTAATGGTAAAAAGATACTAAGACCAGCTGGTTGTTAGTCTTTAGCCAAAACAAAACTCCAATTCAGCTGCTTACCTAGGGATGGGTCTCAGACTAAAGACTGCTCTCTACTATACTAGAAGCAGGAAATAACTCAAACTCACCTTCCCTGTTGGAAGAGAACTCAAACTCCAGAAATAAGTAACCTACCTTTAATCATTATGGAAGCCTTCCTTGTTGGAAGCAAGTAAAAGTGGCATAAATGGAGTTGTACAGCAAAATAAACTTTAGATCTTGACCAAATTTTAGGATATCAGGGATTCTCTGGAGAGGGTGCTTCCAGACCTCAGCAAACTGTCCTATTGGTTTGAGCCATAAAGATAGCTCAATCTGATACCAAACACTGATAAGAGATTTGCGAAAGGTAAAGGGCACCTCCACTCAGAATCCCGCCATGGTTGCCAAATGTGAAGCCAAAATATCTGAGACAGGTCTCAGACAATTTATGAAGTTTATTTTGCCAAATTTAATGATGTGCACCCATGACACAGCCTCAGGAGGTCCTGACAACATGTGCCCAAGGTGGTCAAGGCACAGCCTGGTTTTATACATTTTAAGAAGACATGAGACATCAATCAATATATGAAAGATGTACATTAGTTCTGTCCAGAAAGGTGAAACAATGTGAAGCAGGGAGGGGGATTCCAGGTTATAGGTAGATAAGAGACAAACCGTTGCATTTTTTTGAGTTTCTGATTAGCCTTTCCAAAAGAGGCAATTAGATATGCATTTATCTCAGTGAGCAGATGGATAACATTTAGTTCTATCTTTCCTTTGTCCACAAGGAAATTCCTTGTGACGGAGGTATGTAGCTTTTTTATCTTAGTAGCCATCTTTTAAGGAATAGAATGCGAGGAAGGTTTTGCCCTAAGGAGTTCCCAGCTTGACTTTTCTCTTTGGCTTAGTGGTTTTGAGGTCCCAAGATTTATTTTCCTCTCACAATGGTTATTAAGAAATGAGATATGCCAAACAAATACTGACAGGGTTGAAGCAAAGACCTTAATACAACACTATTGAAGGTTGAGTGGATGATATGGTTTGGCTGTGTTCCCACCCAAATTTCATCTTGAATTGTATCTCCCATAATCTGAACATGTTAAGGGATGGACCTAGTGGGAGGTAACTGAATTATGGGGTGGGTTTTTTTCATGCTGTTCTCATGATAGTGAATATGTCTCATGAGATATGATGGTTTTATAAAGGGCAGTTCCCCTGCACATGCTCTCTTGCCTGCCAACATGTAAGATGTGCCTTTGCTCCTCTTTTGCCTTTCACCATGATTGTGAGGCCTCCCCAGCCATGTGGAAATGTGAGTCCATTCAATCTCTTTTTCTTTATAAATTATCCAGTCTCAGATATTTCTTTATAACGGTATGAAAATAGAGTAATACAGCAGACCAAAAAGATCCCTGCTGTTCTCTCAATATTAAAGGGCTTCAGAAAAGTCATCATATACCTTAAAGTATAGAGAAATTTAAAAAGCCAAATGGCAGAATTTGAAATGAGAAACTTGGCCTGTAAATCACTTGGGGCAATAATCAGGCAGATTAATCAGATAAAGATTGACAAAAGAGTCAGCATCCCTTGGCTCAACTTCCTCTCTGGGGACTCAAATCTGTAAACACTGGGTGGGTAAAATGGTCACAAGGAGGAAGAGAAGTTTTGAGGACTTCTTTACATGGGATCCCCTTACACGATGGTATCAACCCAACTGATGAAAGCCTAATGCAGGCTTTCATTTAGTTAAGAGAATACAGAAATGTAAGGAATAATAAGATTACAAAAGTTGGAATATTTACAGTGTGAACAGGTTATTTCTCCTTTACTGAATGTTTTATGTGAACGAATATTACATTTGACTGGAGAATACTTCTACCTAGTATTATAAGAAAAACTTGTTGATGAATTCTGAATGGAGATTACAATTAAGAATATTAGGGTTGATAGGGTTAAAGTGAAAGTTTTGAGGGGAATTGGTATATTTGAACAGGCTTTATGTGAAGGGGTTGTATCTCATTTACCTGGGTGTACTATGGGGTTGCATATTATGTCTGACTGAGGAACTGTTTCTGTAGAACAGAAGGAGTGTAGATTCACCACTCAAGCAATATTAACTGGGCATGCTAAATGGGAATGAATAAGATTGTCTGAGCCCATCCAGTAGAGATTAGAGGCTGGAGTGCTGGCACAGACACATTCTCTGTGTAGTAACTTCATAATGAGCTTGGAATGGGGCTTATATATTATACTTCTTGGTGAGAACTATTGGGACTTTGGGACTTTGGACTAGAAAATTTCCATTTGAGGAGCAATTACTAGCTTACTATTAAGTATTAGTTAACACTGCTCCTATAATTAATGGGCAAAAAATAATCCTAAAACCCAAAATACTCATTAAGTCTTGGGTGATATAAGAGAAACTATCTGATGGGAACATTACTGCCACGAATTGCCAAATAGAATTGAAATGTTTTATAGAGGATTATGCTACTGAGAGAACGCAATGGGGAGATACTCATGAGCTTGAAGTTTCTTTACCTCTAGGACTGATTTTGGAAGTTCTTGAGTTGCTGCTGGATTCTGCTGTCAATTGGACAGTGCCCTATAAACTGCTCTTGACAAACTAACAAAGAACTACTTGGTTTATGAAGAGTAGTTCTAAGGGAATAGATAATATCCTGTTTGGAAGACCACCACTTCGATAGAAGAAGGTATAAACAAATCAGCTCAGTAGGCTGAACTGTGTGCTGCTTGCAACAATGTTTTGCTTTTTTTTTTTTTTTTTTTT
>NW_016804677.1:4748-9728 GCF_001698545.2 Rhinopithecus bieti
TTTTTTTTTTTTTTTTTTTAACCAATCTGGCCATATGGTCAGGCAAAAAGATGTCAGAAAACTGGTCTATTAAAGGGATATCCATATGGGGCATGACCTGATGGGCATTTGAGGGGTGCATTAAATTAGAACATATTGATGTCCATCAGAATTCCCTTTCAGGTTTGAATGGTGATTGAAATCACATCCCTGTGTGCTCACTGTGTTCCATGAGTCCATGAAAAATGCATATGGAGGTACCACAGCAGTACAGAGACGGACTGAATCTCGACCTACTCCCCTTGCATCCTCTGAGGTAGAAAATGACAATAATACTTGTTTTTACTGCCTGCAAAAGAAAGAATGCACATGGCTATGTGGCAGATTTCCCAGGGGAAAGGCCTGAACATAGCTGACAAGTCAAACTGATGCCAGTAGCCTCAGGGTAGCTATAAATGGGTCTTGACCATCATAGACACTGAAAGTGAACTGGACTTTGCTTACCAAGTAGGAAATACAAACTTTCAGAGTGCTATACAATAACCAGAACAGATGATGTTGCACCAATTTAGACTGCCGAGTCACATGTCTTTAGATCAAGAAATGCACTTTACAGCCCATAATGGTCATCAATAGGTAGTGAGATCTTCTCCTCAGGGTAATAGTTTGATATAGACTAGGAATGGGAAATTAATATATTGATTGCCAAGATAGACAGATAAAGACACGAAGGTCTGGCTTACATGCCTTCATAAGTGTGTGCTCATGCTCAACATGAGCGAGACCAAAGGTTTATCCATATTAGATACATTCCTCTGCTTTCCTGGTGAAACTGGAGAGAAAGGTGTAATGGAGCTTACTGCTATGATGACTATATTTATATTTTTTTCCTTTTTTGCCCACATTTCCTCAACTTTCTTTTTTCTACCTGATGCAGCGATCACAGGAACTGATGCAGCTACAAATGCCAAAACAGAAATAATTTCTAAGCAAGAAACTCTAACTATATTTTTAAACCTTCATGTCAGAATTCCTAAGGAACTGATGCATCAAGTTTATTTTTACCCCATCTGGCAAAACTGGGGTTTACAGTGAATGCTTCTGTGGTACCTGGAGGTCAAGATATCCCACTAGTTTTGTATGTATGTAAATCTACTATATATAAATGAAAATGGACTGAAGGGAAGAAACTTTCTAGACTGCTATTGTTATTTGCAATCTAGATCAGCACAGTGGCCAAATCTAATGTGCCTTCCAAAGTTTAAAAAGTTTGGGTATAAATGGAGAAAAGGAAGAATAGTTGCTAAGCGTAAAGGAATGAATAACAGGCTATGTAATGAGGGAAATCTAATACTACATTAACACCTCGAAAGAGGTTCAGAGCAAGAGATGACATTTCCTCTTAGTTCAATCATATCAGATGCCTGAAAGGGTGAGGCTATATATTACTGAAACCACCTCTGCTTTCGGAACCTGACAAGATCAAATAGAAGCCCACAAACCTGAGTAAACTCTCCTTAGGAAGTATTTTCATACATTATAATGTTGAACTATACTAATTATTAATGACTGAATAGGTCTCTAGTAATATATTATCTTGTAACATTTAACATTTTGCTACATGGGATCCATGGTCAAAAACTAAGGGGTAAACTCTGTTATAATAAGAAATATGCTTGGTCTTCATTCCCACTTCCTGGCACAGAGTTTTTAAAGCTCTTAGAATTTCCTGAGTGACAAAAGTGTCTTTTGTTGTTCATAATGAGGCCCTTTCATTCACACCTTAGTTTT
This sequence comes from Rhinopithecus bieti, assembly GCF_001698545.2. Taxonomy (NCBI): domain Eukaryota; kingdom Metazoa; phylum Chordata; class Mammalia; order Primates; family Cercopithecidae; genus Rhinopithecus; species Rhinopithecus bieti. The sequence continues at coordinate 6,519 of NW_016804677.1, forward strand.
TGCTAATTAGGTGACAAGGTGGGCAATCAAGATAGCCTCAGGTTGGGGCTGATCACTGAAAAGACCTAGTTATTAGATGGTTGAAATTTTAAGACCCACCCCATTGACCTCTGGGAAATGGAGGAGAGCAGGCTGGAGAGCAGGCTACACAAAAACTCTTGAACAATGAGATTCAGTGACCTTCCAAGTTGCAGAACACACCCAGATGCTGGAAAGGGCATGGGAACTCTGTATACCACCCCCCTCCCCATGCCTTGCCCCACGCATCTTTTCAATTTGGCTATCCCTAAGTTGCATCTTTTATAACAAACTAGTAAATGTGAAAACAAAAACAAAAACAATTGGCCATAAATGCATGGGTTTATTTCTGAACTCTTCTCTGCTTTTTAAATGTAAATGTTTAATCCATTCAATGTAATATAGTATTTTATAACTATTGGTTTAGGTTTACTATTTTGTTATTTAAAGTCAGCTTCATCCCTGGGATCAACAGCTGGTTCAACATAGGCAAATCAATAAACATAATCTATCACATAAACAGAACCAAAGACAAAAAACACATGATTATCTCAATAGACATAGAAAGGGCCTTTGATAAAATTCAACATCCCTTCATGTTAAAGATGCTCAATAAACTAGATATAGATGAAACATATCTCAAAATAATAAGAGTTATTTATGACAAACCCACAGACAATATCACATTAAATGGGCAAAAGCTAGAAGCCTTCCCTTTGAAAACTGGTACAAGACAGGGATGCCCTCTCTCACCACTCCTATTCAACATAGTATTGGAAGTTCTGGCCAGGTCAATCAGGCAAGAGAAAGAAATAAACATATTCGAATAGGAAGAGAGGAAGTCAAATTGCCTCTGTTTGCAGACAACATGATTTTATATTCAGAAAATCCCATTATCTCAGCCTAAAAACTCATAAAACTAATAAGCAAATTCAGCAAAGTCTCAGGATACAAAATCAATGTGCAAAAGTCACAAGCATTCTTTTACACCAACAATAGACAAGAAGAGGGCCAAATCATAAGTGAACTCTCATTCACTATTGCTACAAAGAGAATAAAATACCTAGTAATATAACTTCCAAGGGATGTGAAGGACCTCTTCAAGTATAACTACAAGCCACTGCTCAAGGAAATAAGAGAGGACACACACAAATGGAAAACATTCCATCCTCATGAATAGGAAGAATCAATATCATAAAATGGCTATACTGCCCAAAGTAATTTATGGCAATGCTATTCCCATCAAACTACCATTGCCATTCTGCACAGAACTAGAAAAAACTATTTTAAATTTTCTATGGAATCAAAGATGACCCTGTATAGCCAAGACAATCCAAAGCAAAAGAACAAAGCTGGAGGCATCCTGCTACCTGACTTCAAACTATATTACAAGGCCACAGTAATCAGAACAGCATAGTACTGGTACCAAAACAGATATATAGACCAATGGAACAGAAGAGAGATGTCAGAAATAACACCACACATCTACAACCATCTGATCTTCGACAAACCTGACAAAACAAGCAATGAGGAAAGATGTCCTATTCAATAAGTAGTGCTGGGAAAACTGGCTAGCAATATACAGAAAACTGAAACTGGACCCCTTCCTAACACCGTATACAAAATTAACTCAAAATGGACTAAACACTTAAATGTAAAACCCAAAACCATAAAATCCTAGAAGAAAACCTAGGTGATACCATTCAGGACATAGGCATGGGCAAAGACTTCATGACGAAGACACGAAAACAATTGCAACAAAAGCCAAAATGTAAAATTGGATCTAATTAAATGAAAGAGCTTCTGCACAGCCAAAGAAACTAGGGTCACAGTGAACAGGCAACCTACAGAATGTGAGAGAATTTTGCAATCTACCCATCTGACAAAAGTCTAACACCCAGTATTTACAAGGAACTTAAACAAATTTATAAGAAAAAAAACAAACAACCCCATCAAAAGTGGGCAAAGAATATGAACAGACAGTTCTCAGTGGAAGACATTTACATGGCCAACACACATATGACAAAAGCTCAACATCACTGATAATCAGAGAAATGCAAATCAAAACCACCATGAGACACCATCTCACACCAGCCAGAATGGTGATTATTAAAAAATCAGGAAACAATAGATGCTGGTGAGGCTGTGGAGAAATAGGAGTGCCTTAGTATTGTTGGTGGGAATGTAAATTAATTCAACCATTATGGAAGACAGTGTGGTGATTCCTCAAGGGTCTAGAACCAGAAATACCATTTGACCCAGCAATCCCATTACTGGGTATATATCCAAAGGAATATAAATCATTCTACTATAAAGACACATGCACCTGTATGTTTACTGCAGCACTATTTACAATAGCAAAGACATGGAACCAACCCAAATGCCCATCAATGATAGACTGGATAAAGAAAATGTGGTACATGTATACCAAGGAATACAATGCAGCCATAAAAGGATTGAGATCAAATCCTTTTCAGGCACATGGATGAAACTGGAAGTCATCATCCTCAGCAAACTAGAATAGAAAACCAAGTAACACATGTTCTCACTCATAAATGGGAGTTGAACAATGAGAACATGGACAGAGAGAGGGGAACAACACACACCAGAGCCTGTTGGGGATGTGGGTGAGAAGAGGGAACTTAGAGGATGGGTCAATAGGTGCAGCAAACCACCATGGCACACGTATACTTATGTAACAAATCTGCACGTTCTATACATGTATCCCTATTTTTTTTAAGAAGAAATAAATAAATAATAGTAATAATAATAAGATTGAATGTCTTTTCAAATGTTTATGGCCACTTGTGTTTTCTCTTCTCTGAAGAGTTCTTTTGCCAATTTTTCTATTCATTTTCATTTATTATTAAATTGTGGTAATTATTTAAATATTCTGGATAAGAATTCTTTGGTGTGTGTGTGTACGCATGTGTGTGTATATGTATATAAAACATCTTCTCTTAATTTGTGACTTTAAACATTTTTACTGTGCTTGTGATGAATAAAAGTTCTTGATTAAAAAAATTAAGTCATGGTTATAGTGTTTTTATTCTGACTCAAAGATATGTTAGTTATGTGATATTTGGTAAGTTTCTTAATCATATTTAATGATGCCTAAAACTATCAATTAACTTGTGAGGATTTTATAAAGGGAAAGCATGTGAAAATTTATATGTATATATATATATATAT
>NW_016804677.1:12652-20740 GCF_001698545.2 Rhinopithecus bieti
TGGCACAGTCTCAGCTAACTGCAACCCCCTTCTCCCAGGTTCAAGCGATTCTTGTTCCTCAGCCTCCCAAGTAGCTGAAACTACAGGTGTGCACCACCATACCTGACTAATACCTCAAACTCCTGGGCTCAAGTGATCCACCCACCTCAGCCTCCCAAAATGTTAGGATTACAGGAGTGAGCCACCACACCCAGCCTAAAACAAACTTATCATCATCCTTCAGTACTTTCCAATTTCTCTTCTTCCTTTCATAGGCCAACATCCAAAAGCTGCCTACTTTTTTTCGTTTTGTTTCCTCAACTCCTAACTACTCCTGTTAAATTAAACAATAAAAGGTCGCTGTGGTGGACTTAGATTCTGCATTAGGATCAAAAAGACCAGATGAAAAATCAGAATAGAGTCACTCATGCTGAAGTTCCACATCATCCAACTAAAACTGAGAGATGGGAAGAGAGAGAGAGACAACAGCCTAATTTCTCAAACAGGCCAGTTTCAATAGACATGACAATGAAGTTTCCTCTGCTTTAATTCTTACAACCAAAAGGTTACCGAGGCTGGGTGTAGTGGCTCATGCCTGTCATCCCAGCACTTTGGGAAGCCAAGGTGGCAGGATTGCTTGAGTTCAGCAGTACAAGACCAGCCTGGGCAACATAGCCAGCCGTAGTCTCTACTAACACACACACACACACACACACACACACACAGACATATATTTTAAATTGGGCAGGCATCCTAGTATGTGCCTGTACTCTCAGCTACTTGGGAGGCTGAGTGGGGAGGATAATCTGAGCCTGAGAGATCGAGGCTGCAGTGAGTTCTGATTATACCACTGCACTCCAGCCTGTGCCACAGAGTGAGACCCTATCTATAAACGCATTTTAAAAAGCTGATGTAAACCAATCAGTTGTTTCTCTATGATTCCGTTTCCCCTTTTCTGCCTTACAAGGACAGTAACTTGAAAGGACCAATCTGCTTTTTATTCTGGTTTTGATTTCTCCAGCTCTCCCAGGTTTCTAAAGCCAAACTCCTCTGCTTGGCTCATTGGAAGACTTACTCTATTTTATGGAATAAAATGTTGCCTGATTCTAGAATCACAAATAAAGCCAATTAAAATCTTTAAATTTGTTGTACTTTTTTTTGTGACACTCTTAAGTTTTACTGTTAGACTTGCATCCCCATCACCTCACCAAACTATGACTGTATAAGATAAAGACATTTTTCAATCAAAGTTTTTTACCCAGACACCCATACTCTGACTGCTGGGACTTAACACGACGCTGCTGTTCTCCTGATCTTTCTCTCCTGTTCTCACCACTCTGTCTGCTCTTGTTCTGTGTTTTATGTAGGTTTATCCTCTTCTACCTGAACGTTCAATATTAAAGTTTCTGAAGTCTCAGATGTGGGTAATTAATATAATGTATGCTGATGATTCACACATTGATATATTCAGTCCCTGAGCCCGATGCCCATATAGACTATTGCTCATGTGACATCACTTTTCTGCCAATTGTTTCATAGCTCTCTCAAACTCAAGATATTCCAGAGTAAAATAATTCTCTCTCCTGAACCTGGTGTTCATCCGGCATTCCCTGTATCAGTGCATGATACCAGCACAGATACATTTGCACATTCCAAACCTAAAATGTCATTATTATGCACCTCTAACTCCCCTTTCCTTAACTGGTCACCATATTCTATCGTTTTTATCTTCTAACAGTTTTTCAAATTGGTCTACTTTTTTCTGTCTCTACCACATCCTTTTAAATCCAAGTCACTATCATCTCTTACTAAATGTGATTTGTTTCTTACTAAATGACTAGCCAAATATAGTTTGCACAGTGTTTAAATGCATCGATCTTGTAGCCAGCGTGCCTGGGTTCAAATCCTGGCTTTGATACTTATTACCTTTATCACCTCCATTTACTGCCTCTTTGTTAGCTATTATTAGTTCTGCACTTATGCCCTGACATTGTATTCTTCACACTGTAGCCAGGTTGATCCTTTTTAAAATATAAATTTGGTCACTTCACTTCACATAATTGTTCCTTCCTCTATTAAAGAGGAGGCTTCCACTATGCTTAGAATAAAGGGGAAAAATTATTACATGACCTACAAAGCCCTACATAGTCTAGCATCTAACTTGTAACAGCTTCATCTCACATCATTCTTTCCTCTAATAATATCTGTTCATGGACTCTTCTCTCTCCTGCCATAAGGCTTTTGCATGAGCTATTTTTCTTTATAGAATGTTCTTCCCTCCCAATTTGCCTTCTTAAAGTTTGCTCATCCTTCTGACCTCACTTTGAATGTCATACTTAAGGATTATTCCCTGAGTTATCCAACTAGGTGTATCAAATTGCTCAAGGACTAATTTTTCAGTTGCATTGGTGGAGATAGGAACATACTGTTTTACTTCTAATGAGTTGAACTTCAGGCAGAGAATAAAATCATAGGGAACAGATAAAGATTGTGCACTCTCAGATATCACCTTTAACTTCTCACAGCTGTATGGAGAAGAGAGACTAGGATCCCTAAACAAATCAATTAGTTAAAGATTACAAATATTTCCCATTCCAATTAGAGTTTGGAGCCATTCACCGCCAAGAAAGCCAGATGAAGCCATCACCACAGCTTATGATTTCTCAAGGAAATAGGGTCCTTTCTTGTTTGGTCAGAGGTGGAATAGCCATCAGCTGGTCTAAGGACTGCCACATCAACCACATGGACGTGGTGCCTTAGGCTACTCCACGGTGACATCTATCCTGCCTGCCTGTTACAGAATAACCTCAGTGCCATCCTGACTCTGAATGGGGGAAATATCTACAAACTACTCCTCTGACCAGGTAAGTATGACCAGGAAAGCAACGACTGTGTTGCTCAGGAGCCAATGAGGGTGATTAGACATTGGTGGGCTAATTTTCTAAGACAAATGCTCACCAATTTGTTTTGAAGATATATAGTCAGAGGTGGCATAAAGGGGGCTTCTGGGAAATGGATAATGTTCTATTTCTTGTTTTCTAATTTTAAAATTATATTTTAAAAATGTGAGGTACACAATAGGTGTAATACTTATGGGGTACATGATACAGGCATGCAAGGTGAAATAAGAACATCATGGAGAATGAGGTTTCTATTCCATCAAACATTTGTCCTTTGTGTTACAAACGATCCAGTTACATTATTTATTTTAAAATATACAATTAAGTTATTATTACATTACCCTGTTGGGATATCAAAAAGTAGGTCTTATTCTTTCTACTTTTTTTGGACACATTAACGATTTCCACTTTCCTCCAAATGCCCAACTACCCTTTCCAGCCTCTGGTAACCATATATCTACTCTCTATGTCCATGAGTTCAATTGATTTTATTTCTAGACCCCATAAATATTTGAGAACATGCAATATTTGTCTTTCTGTGTCTGGTTTACTTTGGTTGTCTGTGCTTGTGGGGTATTGATCAAAAAATCATTGCCCCAACTAATGTCCTGAAGATTTTCCCCAATGTTTTCTTAAAGTTGTTTCAGAGTTTGAGGCCTTAGATTTAAGTTTTTAATCCATTTTGATTTGATATTTGTATATTGTAAGAGATAGGGGTCTAGTTTCATTCTTCTGCCTATGAATATCCAGTTTTCCCAGCACAATTTATTGAAAAAAACTGTCTTTTGCCAGCATAAGTTTTGGCACCTTTGTCAAAATGAGTTCACTGTAGGTGCGTGGATTCATTTCTGGGTTTTCTATTCTATTTCATTAGTCCATGTATCTGTTTTTAGGCCAGTGCCACACTGTTTTGGTTACTATATCTCTGTAGTGGAATTTGAAGTCACATAATGTGATTCCTCCAATTTTGTTCTTTTGCTTAGGATAGCTTGGTCTAATCTGGATACTTTGTGGTTCTACGTACATTTGAGGGTCTTTTAAAATTTATATGAAGAATGTCATTGGTATTTTGATAGGAATTGTATTGAATCTTTTGACTTCTTTGGGTAGTATGAACATTTAAAAAACATTAATTCTTTCAATATGTGAACATAGAATATTTTTTTCATTTTTTGCTCTCCTCTTTAATGTCCTTCATCATTATTTTATTGTTTTCATTATAGAGATAGTTTACCTTTTTGGTTTAGTTAATTCCCAGGTATCTATTTATATGCGTGGCTATTGTATATGAGATTACCTTTTACTTTTCAGATAGTTCACTCTTGGCATATAGACATACTGCTGATTTTTGTATGTTAATTTTGTATTCTGCAACTTTAGTTAATTCGTTTATCAGTTCAATAGTTTTCCTGTGAAGTTTTGAGGTTTTCCCAAATGTAAACCCATATCATCTGCAAACAAGGATAGCTAGAGCTTCCAGTACTATGTTGAATAACAGTGGTAACAATGGGCATTCTTGCTATGTTCCAGATCTTAGAAAAAGGCTTTCAGCTTTTCCCCATTTGGTATGACACTAGCTGTGATCTGTCATCTATGGATTTTATTACATACCCAGTTTTTTGAGGGTTTTTTATCATGAGGGGATGTTTACTTTTATCCAATGCTTTTAAGCATCAATTGAATTGATCATATAGTTTTTGTCTTTTATTCTGTTATGATGTATCACATTGATTAATTTGTGTATGTTTAATCATCCTTGCATTCATGGAATAAATTCTACTTGGTCATAATGATCTTTCTAATGTTTTAATTATATTTGTCATAATTCTGTTGAAGACTTTTGTATTAATCTTCATCAGTGATATTGGCCTGTAGCTTTCTTTTTTTGATGTGTCTTTGTCTGTTTTTGGTATTGGGGTAATTCTGGCCTGGTATAATGAGTATTGAAGTACTGTCTCCTCTTCTATTTTTCTGAAGAGTTTAAATAGGATTCTTTTAAAGACAAATATATAGTTCTATAGTTTCTTTAGAAGTTTGGCAGAATTTGGCAGTGAAGCTAACATGTCCTGGGCTTGCTGTTACTGGGAAACATTTTATTACTGCTTAGATCTTATTACTTGTTATTGGTCTGCTCAGGTTTTCTAATTCTTTCTGACTCATGGTAAGTTGTATGTAACTAGGAAATTGTCAATTTCTTCTCAGTTTTTCAATTTATTAGCATATAGTTACTCATAGTAGCCAATAATGAACCTTTGAATTTCTGCAGTATCAGTAGTAACATCTCTTTTTTAAATTTCTGATTTTCATGATTTATATCTTTTTTTTGTTTTCAGTTAATCTGTCAATTTGGACTTTTAAAAAATCAACTTGTTTCACTGATCTTGTGTATTTTCATTTGCATTTTATTTATTTTTGGTCAGATCTTTATTATTTCTTTTCTTCCAACAATTTTGCATTTGGTTTGCTCTTGCTTTTATGTTAAAGTTGCATCACTAGATTGTTGATTTGAAGCTTTCTCTCTTTTTGATGTAGGCACTGATAGATACAAACTTTTTTCTGAGTAGTGCTTTTGCCATATAACATAAGTTTTTGTACAATGTATTTCCACTTTCATTTATTTTAAGACATTTAAAATTTTTTTTCTTAAGGTTTGCATTGGACCTCTGGTCATTCAGGAGCATACTGTTTAATTTTCATTTATTTGTATAGTTTCCAAAATTCCTCTTGTAATTAATGTATAGTTTTATTCCATTGTGGTCAGGGAAGATGCTTGATATTTATTTCAGGTTTTTTAATATTTAAAGACTTGTTTTGTGACCTAACATATGATCTATCCTTGAGAATAATCCATGTGCTGTGGAAAAGAATGTGTATTCTGTACCTCTTGGATGAAATGTTCTCTAAATATTTATTGGATCTATTTGGCCTATAGTGCAGATTAAGTATGTTTGTTGTTGTTGTTACCGACTTTCTGCCTGAAAGATCTATCTAATGCTGAAAGTGAGGTGTTGAAATCTCCAGCTATTATTTTATTGGGGCCTGTCTCTCTATTTGGCTCAAATAATATTTCCTTTATATATTTACATGCTCCAGTATTGGGTGCATATATATTTAAAATTGTTATATCCTCTTGCTTAATTGACCCCTTTAACATTATATTGAACTTTTTTGCCTCTTCTTATAGACTTTTTTGAAATCAATTTTGTCTGATTAAGTATGGCATCTCCTGCTCTTTTTTAGTTTCCATTGGAATGGAATTTTTTTTGCATTCATTTATTTTTAGTCTATGTGTATCTTTACAGGTGAAGTACGTTTCTTGTAGGCAACAGGTCAACAGATCTTGTTTTCTTCAATCCATTCAGCCAGTCTATATGAGAATTTAGTTCATTTCCACGCAACATTACTATTGAATAATATATAGGAGTAAGTAAATACTTACTCCTGTAATTTTGTTATTTGTTTTCTGGTTGCCTTGTGGTTCAGGACTGATTTTATCTTTTGTCCCTTTTCAATGATATATTGTTAAAAGTAGGTAGTATGAGTGCTCACCTTAATTTTGGTTCTTCTGAAGGTTTTTTTTTTTCTGTGAAGATAGTTGTTAATTTGGTGTCTTTGTAGAGGGGACAATCGGTGAAGCTTTCCATTCTGTCATCTTGTATTTCTTTATTTGGGTGCTGGTTAAATGGGTATGTGTATTTTTTTATAGTTCATTGAGATATATTATTATATGTGTACTTTCTTCCATTAATATTTCAATGAAATAATTTTTAAAAAGCAATCATTCATTATTGTTTCAAATATGGAATCGACATTGGAATTAAACCTATATTATAATCAAGGTGCACAAACCAGTTTCATATTTCAGAGGTAAAATCTTCAGCTAATTCAGAGAAAGTACTGGAGATTAAACACACACACACACACACACACCACACACACAAAACAGTCTTCTGTAAAATGGCATTTGCTTTGGGGGTCCTAGCACCAAGAGAAAATTATTTCTGCGAATCCTAATGAAGACACTAATTTAAATCATGCTGTTGGGATCTACTGATCATATCACTTAGCATCATGCCATGTGGCACTGTTATTTTATATTGATCCTTGTGACTATTAAAACCAGTCTTTTGCACAAGGGCACAATTACATTAGTTCCAAACCTGTATCTATAATACGTATTGATGAATCCCCAGAACCCAGCATAATATCTGGAATATCTTAGGCTCTCAATAAATATTTGTGGAATGAATAGATCAATCAATGACTGCAACAAATCTATACGGAAAAAAATAAAAATAAAAATAAAATGTCAGGGCATGGTGGTAGCTATAAGTGTTAAGTGGTAGAAAATTCTGCCTTCTTTAAACTGATTTAGAAAGACAATAGAATAGTTTCACCATGATAGTGAAAGAATGTCATTTACTTCCTTTCAGTTAATGAGTTCTTTATAGGAATATCAGAGCACTTTTATAGTTCATATTTCCGCATTCTGACTTGTTTTTCATCAATAATCCACCTAAAACTATACCATAAAAACAGTATGCCACACTCTACTGCTGGACTAATCATACGAAATAGAAGCATGGGAATGTGCCCTTCATTTGGATTTTTCAGCAGAGAGCACAATATTGCTTTGAGCCTTCCAAATCTCTCTGTAATATAGTACTGACAGATTGGAAAGTTAATTCATGACCTTGCAACCTTTTTTTGTTCCCAAAAATAACAGAAATGAGAAATTTGTCTTTAACACATTCCTGAACCATCCAGCTTTATATATACGTGTAAATGGTTCAGTCTCATCTTCTGTTAGCCATTCCTTGTTATCAGGTATCTCTTTATATATGTAATTAAAAATAGCCCACCACTCTTCTGACATTAACAGCACACTAATACAGCTTTCTTCTTCAAATGAATAACATCTCATTTGTCAATCAGCAGTACCTTAAGGTATCTTTTAAAATTTGCCAAGCATAACACACAATGAACTGCACATCACCCACATCTATAGATTAAAATCTTATTCAAGAGCCACTCAGAGCTAAATCATTACAAGGATGACACAGCTTGTATACCATAATCTTGTTGAAGATTTTCACATGTCTCTAAGCTTATAGTAATGTTCTCAAAAGAGAAAAAAGAAATAAGTTTGTTCTTTTAGAAAAAGAAGGCAAAATTATAAATGTGTAGTGACTGATACAAGTGAGGATTC
>NW_016804677.1:21273-29184 GCF_001698545.2 Rhinopithecus bieti
TATATATATATATATTAAATATACATAAACAAATGCTGAAGTTTATTTTGCCAGATTCATTGTCTTAAGTTTCATTTCAAAATCACATCATATCAGCCTAACATGACATACTATAACTTACCACACCATGGTTGTGTAAGTCCTTGTCTAGAAAAGTTAAACAGGCCGAGTGTCAAAAATAAAGAAGGTTCTATTTTATTAGAGTTTGTGCTCTGGAAGGAGCATATTCCTAATGTGATAGTATTAGAAGGTGAGGTAATTAGGTCATGAGGGTGGTGCCTTCATATGAATGAGGTTAGTGCCCTCATAAAGGAGACCTCAGAGAGATCCCTCGGCCCTTCTGATATGTGAAGAAACAAATAGAAGGTACCAGTTACAAGAAAGAGGGCATTCCCCAGACATTGAATCTTCTTGGTCCTTTATCTTGGACTTCCAAGAATCTAGAAATGTAAGAAACAAATTTCTGTTGTCAGTTTATGGAATTTTGTTCTAAGCAGCACAAACAGACTAAGACAGAAAAGCAAGAGAGAGAAGTCCACTGAAAAGGAAGCAATTCTGCCCCGCCCTCAGTTAGTAAAAGTTAGGTCTAAGGGTTCTTAAACAGAGAGTTCTGAAACAAGATTTAGTGCCCACAATAATGAACCACCCATTCCCTCACTTAAATTGCATACAACAGTGCCTGGCACAAAGGACTTGCTATATATACAAGAGCTGTTGTGGTGGTGGTGGTGGTGATGGTGGTCATGTTGTTGGTGGTTATAATTATTATTTTTGAGGCAAACTAAAGTCTTCTAAATTCTCCTACTATTTTCAGTGAAGAACAACCTCACAATAATGATTGAGATGGAATTTCACACCAACCTGGAAACATGTGGCCTCAATGTCAGCATTAAATTGGTTTAAGGAAAATTTTAAAAATGATTTTTTTTGCATACTTGAATATTTGGGCTGAGATTTATATTCGCTAAATCAGTTTATGTCAAAATGAAGGGAATTATCCCCTGAGAGACTTGATAGCTAATCTATATGTATAATACACAACAAATGGTACAGATTATTACCAGTTATGTGAAAAGTGAGCTTAGAGTTTGTGAGTGCTATGCAGTGAAAGAAATAATAGTACTGACATGCCAGTTATCTCTGCTGCCTACTTTGAGACATCAGAGTTATAAGATTTATTTCAAATACTGTCTGGAATATCAGAGCTCAGGCACAACAGGAAGACAAGAACAAAACCATACAGTTTGTTTGGTGCCAAACAAACAAAAAACGTTAATTAAATAAGACAGCAAATCTATAAATAATTTAAAAATCAGTTGCCGGGAAATGCTTAAAATGCCAGGATACATTTTTATTTTTGCCTTTCTTAGAAAGTAACTGAAAACCAAAAGTGACATTCAAGATTTGAAAATAATAGCTTACGCAGCTCTTCCTGAGATACCTAGGAAAAGAGAAACTGGTTTCCAAGGGCTTTAAGTCTTTCATTCTTCCTTGAGAAAGTTCGCCCTTGCCAACAATTTAGCACCAGCTTCTGATAGACCCATATTTGATCTATTATTTCTTGATTATTTTTTTAAGCAGAGAAAATAATGTGACAGTATCAGGAGGCAGTAGCAATAAAAGTCCAGGCCCCTACAAAAGGGAGGTGAGGAGGCTGTTCTCTTCAGTTGGTCCTGCAAGATCTTTTGCAACCTCCAAATGTAATCTACATTTATTGGCAGGCCAGATTAGAATACTCTCGCCAAGATAGCAGAATTACAAGCCAAAATCTAAAGCCAACCTGGGGAAGAGTAAATTGTAGGAGAAAGATTTTGTGTTAGGCAGCATTCCCTAAGATGGCACTCAATGAGGCACACGCCCGTGTATAATTCAGTCTTTTTCTTATGGGCAGAACCTGTGACTTCCTTCTAACCAATAAAATATGGCAAAGGTGATGGCAGAGTCACTCAAGTGCTTATATTACATTATAAAAGATTGCATTTTAGCAGAATGGAGTTGTTACAGGATCTTTGTGGGTGTCACTTCACCAGCCAGTAACCGCTGTGGCCAGTGGTGCCTTTGCCTGAGTTTAGCTCTGGCCTGCTGGAATCATTCTGCCCACTCGGCCTGGCAGGCTGTCGTTGGCTTATGCTACCAGCCTAGATCCCACATATTCCAAGGCACGGAGCAATGAGGGGTGTGTGAGTGAGCATGGGGTTCAGCTGCTGCACACAGCCAGGCACGCTGGCTGCAGTGGGGCAGGCAGCTCCAGGTGCCAGCATGGGCTCTGGCTCCCTTCAAGGCTGTGGCTGGATCAGGCATACCATAAGAAGCTTCCATGGCTGACACCAGGGAATGCAGTGACACCCAAAAGCTTGGAGATGCCAGGAACTGCAAAGCCCTAAAGAGAGTCCCATAGCACTTGCTCCAGGATCTCCGAGGTCTAGGCTCCCCAAAGGGCCACAGCACTTCTCTCCTTCTCTCTTCTCTTCTTCTTGTCATCTGCAATGTGGCAAGCAAGGGGTATGTTTAACCCTGGTTGTGTTACTTTCTTTTAGCCTCTTCATTCAGTGGGTCCTGAGTTCTTGTCCTGTGTCTAGGAAGAATGAGGTACACAGACAAGCAGAGGGAGAGCAAGACGAAAAGGAGCTTTATTAAGTAATAGAACAGCTCAGAGGAGACCTGCAGTGGGTAGCCCCTCTCCATAGCCAGGGTGTCCCAGTGAATATTCAGTTCTTAGCAGAGAGGGTAGCGCCTCTCTACTAGGCAGTTTGTCCCAAGAAGTTTTCAGCTCTCAGCACAAAGGATAGCTCCTCTCTGTTGGGAAGGTCATCCCAACAAGCGTTCAGCTCTCAGCAGAGATGGTAGCTCTTCTCTGCAGGTAGGTCGTCCTGTTGTCTCTTTGAGTCTGGCTGAGTTTGGGGCCTTTATGGGCCTCAGAGGGGAGGAAGTGTGTGCCAATTGGTCCATGGGCAGCCATGAGCAGTCCCAGAAAGAGTACCACAAGTTTCTACTCTGGTCCATGGAACTGGCAGCCCAATCCCAGGCTTCAAGTCCTCCCTCACTTGAAGGTGAGATTTCACTGGGGACCTGCCCCCTTCCACCCAGAAGCTTGTCTGACTCCTGCTGCTGTATGTGGCTCCTGGGCTGTTCATGCTAAGGGGCACCTGCGGGCCAGTGCTAAGCTGCCCTAAGCGTCCACCTCAGTCTCCCTCTCATGCTTGTTGGTGCCCAAGTCTGGAGGGGGCTGAGGCAGCAGGGTCCTAGTGTGTCAGTACTGTCCCAAGCATGTGCACACCTGGCCAGGCTGCAACAGTGCCTGGACTTGGCTCCAACCCTGCTCTGAGATTGGAGCAGGCGCCAGGGGTAGCGAGAAGACAGGCAACAGGAGAAGACACCTCTAAGCCTGCAGGAGCAAGGGGGTAGTCTTCCCAGGTGCCCAAAAGTGCAGAGATGCCTGGGTCCACAGCCATAGCAGGGCAGCTGCAGCTGCACCCGGGATGGCAGGACTCCTGCCTGCTACTGGCCGCCGAGAGCACATGGAGGCCCAGGTCCACAGCTGTGACTTGGGTGCCTGCAGCTGTGCCCAGGAGGGTGAAGATCCTACCTGGTCCTGGCTCCAGCCAGTTCTGTGGAGCATGGCACCACCCTGGGCCCAGATCCGCCTTGGGGCCCTACATTGCCTGCCCCTCCATGCCCAACCACATTGCTACCCTGCTGGTGGGTAACTCAATCTGGCCCCATCAATCAGCTCCTAGCATGGTGGACTCCAGGAGGGCTCTCAGGGGTGGCATCCGGGGATTGCCCACCTTCTCTCTGCATTTTCCCTGCAATGGCAGCAGACAAGATTCAGATGGCACTAGCCCCAGCCAACTCGGCACAAACAAACTCGATGCTATCAGGACTGGCCCTGCTAGTCCTGGATGTGCCTTTAGCCAGGTGCTTGCAGGCTCACAAGACAGGGTGAGGAGCGAGGCTGACACCACAGCAGAGGCTCTGGGGTCATGTGAGGGTGGGGGTGGCACAGTCAGCTGCCTTGGGGATGCGGGGCACAGAGGACCCCCCACTGCCACTTCTGCTCCTACAGCCGTTCCTGATGCCACCATCTGTGCCTCCCTGCTGCAGCTGGCATGATGGCAGTGACCACCTTGGACAGCCTGCCACTGCCATCGTAGTGAGAAATTCTCCTGCTAGCTTAGAAGAAGCAAACACCATAATGTGAGTAGGCCTGTGAGACAGCCATGTAGGGGCAAACTGTAGATGCCTTCAGGAGCTGAGAGTAGCTCTGGAATGGCAGCCAGCATGAAGAGGGATACCTCATTCCTACAACCACAAGGAACTTGATTCTGTAACTGACCATTACAAAAAAATTCTTTGTTTATTATTTATTTATTTATTATTACTTTTTGAGATGGAATCTCACTCTTTGCCCAGGCCAGCTGGAGTACAGTGGTCCAATCTTGGCTCACTGCAGCCTCTGCCTCCTAGTTCAAGTATTCTCCCACCTCAGCCTCCCAAGCAGCTGGGATTATAGGTACATGCCACCATGCAGCGTTTTTTCTTTTCTTTTCTTTTTTTTTTTAAGTAGAGACAGAGTTTCACCATGTTGACCAGGCTAGCCTTGAACTCCTGACCTCAGGTGATCCAGCCACCTTGGCCTCCCAAAGTGCTGGGATTGCAGACATGAGCCACCACCTCGCCCAGACTCATTTTTAAGTTAAAAGGTCACTCCAAGGCTAAGATGAGAAACAGTTTGGCCAACATCCTGATTTCAGCCTTGGAAAACCCTGAGCAGAGGACTGAGCTATGCTTTTCCTGTATTTCTGACCCATGAAAACTGTGAGATAATAAATGGAGATTGTTTGAAGCCACTGAATTTGTTGTACTTTGTTATACAACAATAGAAAACTAATACAGAGCAGATCAGTCACATCCTGGGATTAAATGCATAAAATAAGATTCTTATTCTGGAGCCTAAGTAATCTCTTAATTCTGGACCAATAAAGAAACTAATGGGAAGTCACATCTTTGTATAATCCCTCCAAGAAAATATAAGCTTCTGAATCTTACTGAAAAAATATAATTATTTTTCACATCATTATTTCCCAAATCTTTCACTGTCCTGTGACTCTAGAGGAAAAAGATGAAAATTCCCTTGTCAAGATTTCTCTGTTTATAACAGAAGGGTCTGTCATTCCCCTTAACACCCAAGATTTGAGTAGATAAACTTAGTCTGTTACAAACAGGGCCAATAATTCACCATGCTGAACTCTAGCATTCCATAGAAGAATTTCTTGAGTATTTCAACTGAGTCAAAGGAAATGTGTAGTGCAGGATTTCTCAACCTCAATCCAATTGAAATGTGGGGCTAATTATTTGTTGTGGGGGGATATCTTGTACATTGCATGGTGTTTAGCAGCATTCCTGGCCTCTACTCACTAATTTCCAGTAGCATCTCTCAAGTTATGACAATGAAATTTGTGTGCAAACATCACCAAATATCCTGTGGAGATAGAGGCAAAATTGTCCCTGGTTGAAACCACTGTGTTAGCATAGGGTCTTTGTGAAACAACCTGAAGGCCAATGGGACGTGGTCATTCTGAGGGCACTGAAAACTAATAAAAACAACAGTCTCCCACAGAGCAGGCCATGGTCTTCCCTTTCTTTCTTCTCACTGTGCCACAGCGCCTTCATCACCTTCCTTTCCGTTGAGCAATCTGTTCATTGGGAAATCGGATTCATCTGAGGCCCCAGGACACTCCATCACACTGTAAGTACCCTTCCCTTTTTCTCTCAGGGTGATCCTTTCATGCACCTTTTCTCGCCTAATGTTCTAGCTTTTCAGTTTTAACACATACCTTTATTATTATTATTATTATAAGTTCTAGGGCACATGTGCACAATGCGCAGGTTTGTTACATAGGTATACATGTGCCATGTTGGTGTGCTGCACCCATTAACTCGTCATTTACATTAGATATATCTCCTAATGCTATCCCTGCCCCCTACCTCCATTCCACGACAGGCCCCGATATGTGATGTTCCCCTTCCTGTGTCCAAGTGATCTCATTGTTCAGTTCCCACCTATGAGCTAGAACATGTGGTGTTTGGTTTTCTGTCCTTGAGATAGTTTGCTGAGAATAATGGTTTCCAGCTTCATCCATGTCCCTACAAAGGACATGAACTCATCCCTTTTTATGGCTGCATAGTATTCCGTGGTATATATGTGCCACATTTTCTTAATCTAGTCTATCCTTGATGGACATTTGGGTTGGTTTCAAGTCTTTGTTTTTGTTAACACATACCTTAATACCACATTCTCCACCCTACAACCTCACAGAGTCCAGTCAACTACTTCCGAGCCAAACCTCTCCTCCACTGTCTGGAGTGAGATGCTGATGCAGCTGTGCCCAGGAGGGTGAAGATCCTACTTGCTCCTGGCTCCAGCCAGCTCTGTGGAGCATGGTACCACTCTGGGCCCAGATGTGCCTTGGGGCTCTACTCCGCCTGCCTCTCCATGCCCAATTACATTGCTACCCTGGTGGTGGGTGACTTGATCTGGCCCCATCCCGGCAGCTCCTAGCATGGTGGACTCCAGGGGTGCTCCCAGGGGTGGGCACATGGGCTTTTGCCATGTGACTGTGCTAAAGGACAAGCTTTCTGATATGGAGTTCTCTGTGCCCAAGAGTTCAGGCCCATTCCACAGAGGCATACTGACAGGCACACTGATTTGAATCAGTTCCTAAGCCTCTGAACACTCAGATTATAGGATTAGAAAAGACAGACCTAGTGGCCTGAGGTGACATGTCCATTCTCACATCTCTTATCCACACAGAGTCCACTGATTTGTCAAATTAGAGCTGTCAGGCTTCAGAAGTCTACACCCTCTGGCCATTGCTGACCTGACTTCAAGAGACTGGAGAAGCAGGAGAGGTGAGGGGTCCACCTCATTCATAGTATGACTCTAAACAGTAAATGCTTCTTTCCTGTAAGAAGTTTTGTCCATGGAAAACTGTCTGAACCACTGCCTGCTGAGACCCATTCTGAGTCACCAGTTACCCGTGGGATAAAGAAAATCAGGATTTATCCTCTTGCTGGGTACTTTATACGGGACAGAAGCTACTCTCTCACAGCTTACTTTAGTCAGCAATGTTACTGTCCTACCTACGTGTGAAAATTGAATGGTGACTTATGGGAAGAGAGCCAGCAGAGAGCAAAGGCCTCTTTAATTCCATCAACGACATTCTAAGGGATCTAGAATTCTTATTATTCAACCTTCTGACCTATCTTGAGGAGATATGTCCCCTGCTGAGGCAGGAATAATGGTCATGGAAGGCATCTTTATTTTTCATCCTAGTTATTTTTGTTCTTAAATTTATATGTTTGTGATAAAAATTCAAACATTATAAAAATACATAATGTGGGAATGACATCCTTACAACCCCAGAAAGATAATTGCTAATATTTCTGCATTTTTCTTTTTATACATATTCAAACATATGTTATTAATAGTATATATTAAAGGGATCATACTAGGCATACTGTTTTGTAATTTATTTTTAAATATGTACTGTGATCAGGTTTTTATGATGGTACATATGTCTTTACCTCATTCTTGTTAATGACTTTATAGTTTGCCTTTGTATGGATACCCCACAATTTCTTTACTCAGTTTCTTACTGATGAGCATAACATTATTTCCTATTATTTTTAATTATTAAAAGAATCATAAACCACCCTTGTCCATTAACCTCTGTGCACAGTAGTTCTATAAGATAGATGCATACAAGTAGAAATACTGACTAAAAGAATAGGGGAATTTTAGTTTTAAAAAGTATTCTCAAATTAACCCCTCCAAAACTGTATTAATTTATATTTTCACTAAAAGAGTTAATGAAAATACTTGATTCTGCAGTATCTTGAGAACTCAGA
>NW_016804677.1:30136-31450 GCF_001698545.2 Rhinopithecus bieti
ACTGGTATATGGGAAAAAATATGTGTATCTCCTTTCATGACAAGCTGATTAGTTCTGAAATATAAAAAAGACTATACTGATTAATATTTAGTACCTCAAATATTTACTAATTATTAGAATATGAATTATAAAGTATATTTTATTTATAAAATTAAGAATTGGGTGTATTTTTCCATTCTTGCACTGCAATAACAAAATACATGAGACTGGATAATGTATAAGGAAAAGAAGTTTAATTGGCTCATGGTTCTATAGACTACACAGGAAGCATAGTGGCTTCTGTTTTGGGGGAGGCCTCCGGGAACTCATAATTATGGCAGAAGGGGAAGCAGGCATGTCTTACATGACCAGAGCAGGAGCAAGAGAGAGAGAAGTGAGGGGAGATGCTATACTTTTTAATATAACCAGCTCTCATAAGAACTCTGTTACTCTCATGAATACAGCACCGAGGTGATGGTGCTAAACCATTCACAAAGCAGCAACTCCCATGATCCAGTCACCTCCCACCAGGCCCGACCTCCAACACTGGGGATTACAATTCAATATGAGATTTGGATGGGGACACGGATTCAAACCGTATCATTCAGCTTTCCCAATTTCCCTGTTAATTAAATGTATTCAATAATATTGTTGTATTTGATGTTAAATGAAGATGAGTTAATACTTAAAAATTTAATAAATGCAACTGGGTTGCATGCTGAACTACAGTAGGCACCACAGCAAACTATTTGAGTCCACGGTACAATATCAGTATTTTCAATTTCCCCTCTTACAGAGAGCACATGTCATCATGTGAATCAGAGCCTGACACACAGTAGGCCCAGAAGAAATGTATCCTGTATTGTATACTGTGAGAAAAGAATGGTGGTAGTATTAGATCACAGTTCAAAGACACTAAAGTTCAATGAGAGTGTATCTGACATGATTGAATTTCTTTATCTCAGAGACTACCTTTATCTCATAAATCTCTGTATGCGTTCTAATTTCTTGATTTGTCAAATAATGTTATGGAGAAATTATAGTTATCTTTTCTAAGGACTTACACTTTGTACTATGTATTAACTCATTCAATCTTCACAACAATTTTATGTGGTAGGTACTATCACCATATCCATTTTACAGATGAATAAACTGAGGCTTCTCAAGTTTCTGAACAATTGAAGCAATTTTCCCAAGGTCATGCAGCTGGTAAGAAGAAATAGATTTTCACACAAGCAGTCTGGTTCCAGAGCCTGCTCATAGTATCCAGCTGCCTCTTTTTCTCATTGGCTTTTTTTTTTTTTTTTTTGGGGGGGGGCGTTTTTTGAAAACCTC
>NW_016804677.1:32864-42779 GCF_001698545.2 Rhinopithecus bieti
TTCTCAAATTCAATAAAATGATTTTATTGTTTGATAACTTATGATAGCATAAACAGTTTTACAAGATGGCTGAATAGGAAGAAGTATCTCTAGAATATAACGTATTTCTCATAAAATAAAATTGCTACTGAATTAGTCATATGTAAAAATCCTGAATTGTCATAACTCAAATGTAAGCATGGAAAACACACTGTGCCTCATGATACAAAAATGCTGTTATTTTTAAAGATACTTTTTCCAAAAGAATATTTTGAATTTTGACTCATCAGCATGTCTGTGGATTTATTAGACTCAGTCAGGTCGGGCATGAAAATCTTTCTTTTCCACTACTTGGTAAGAAGAAATGTATATAGGGACCTGATAAAAATCAAACAGGTCTTTCCTTCTCTCACTTTCTTTTTTAATATATTGTCTGTCATCAGAATTCTCTTTTATTCTAATATGCTTCAAATAATTTGTGTTATTTTCATGTCACTCACAAATACCCCCATTAAGTTCCACAGAGATATTCACATATATAAAACAGAATTATACAATAGACAATGAGACAAATCATTATTTCAAATTATTCCACCCACATCAAATAGCTTCACTATACCTAATTAGAAATTTATCATTAAAATGCTTTTATAATAAGTAAGCTTTTAAAACAAATAAAACAGTGTTGACATTTTAGAAGAAAATTATTTTATACAGCATCAAATACCTTTTATTCTCACCCTTATTAGTGTTCTGTAAACCATAATAACAATCTATATTTTATTGGCAAGAAACACAAGAAAACTATAAGTACTGCAAACATCTACAAGTGCACAAACACACACACATACTCATAAATATGATCATTCACATACTCCCTTATACAGAACACAGAATGTTATAGGGGAAAATGTATATAGGCTTGAGAGGGGAGGTGGAACAACATGGTTCTCTAGAACACTCCAGTAAACATGGCCCCAGAGGAACACCAAATTGAACAACTATTCAGCAAGAAAGCATCACCATAAGAACCAAGAAATCAGGTGAACAATCACAGTACTTTGTTTTAACATCATAATTTTAAAAAGACATTGAAGATGGTAGGAAGGATGGTCTTGAATTGCCTACATCATCCATCCTGCAACCCTAGGAAGTTCAGTCTGAAGAAAGAATTTGTATGCTTGGGGGAGGGAGAGCAAAGTGAGTGTGGAAATTTATATGGGAACTCAGTGTTACTACGTCACACTGGAACACATCACGGCAGAATTCTGCAGGCACCCACAGAGAGCGTTTATACCAGACCAGGGCCAAAGAGGAATCCTTTGCCCCAGTAGGAGAAACCCCAGTCCCAAAAGTGTTCACCACCAGCTAACTTAAGTGGCCTGAGGCCTTGAATAAATTTGAGTGGCAGTCAGGCCACAAAGATTACAGTCCTTGGGCAAGCCTTGGTGCTGCACTGGTCTTAGAGTCAATGGGCTTGGTGTGTGGCCCAGTACAACACCAACTGTGGTAGCTACAGCAATGCCTACATCATTTTCTCCCTAACTCCAGGCAGTGCAATCAGGGAGAGACTCTCTCCACCTGGGGAAAAGAGAGGGAAGATTACAGAGGACTTTGTCTTGTAACTTGGGTATAAGTTCAGCCACAGTAAAGTAAAACACCAGGCAGATTCTTGTTGCCCCTAATTCTAGGCCTTTGCTCCTGGATGGTGTTTTTGTACTTACCCTGTGCCAGAAGGTGATTTGCTACCTTGGTGGAACAGACCCAGTGCCAGCAGTATTAATGACCTGCTGACTAAAGAGACTTTGGCCCTTGCATAATCAGGGACAGCCAGAGAGTAGAGACCACGGGGCTTGGGTGAGCCGCAGTACTGTGCTGGCCTAGGAAATTAAGGACTGCTGGTGGGACCCATTAAGGTGCCATGTTTTAGGGCCACAAAAGTGCCCACATCCCCTTTTCCCAAACTTCAGGTAGCTCATCACAGAGACTCCTTTGCATGGGAGAGAGTGAGGAAAGAGAGTGAGAGACTTCACACGAAAACCCAGAGAAGTCTTCCTTATTTTCCTCAAGTCTACCAAGGCTGTGTATCTAGGAGTCTGCAAGTGTTGCAGAGTTACTGGGCTTAGGGCACCCCCTAGTGCTAAAGTGGCTGCAGTAACCATAGGCTTAGGTCATCATACTCAATTCCCTCCAAATTCTTGGAAAGCAATCTCAAGAAAGGTTTCTCAAGAAACAAACCAGCCCAAACTCCGTAGATGAGAAAAAATACCAAACTTATTAAAACACAGACATAAACAAAGATCTAGAAGCATCAAGAACACCCAAGAAAACATGACCTCACCAAACAGACTAAATAAGGCACCAGTGACAAATCCTGGAATGACAGAAATATTTGACTGAAGATGGAGAATTCAAAATAGCTGTTTTGATAAGCTCAACAAGCCAAAATAATACAGAAAGAGAATTCATAATTCCAACAGGTATTTTTTTTAATTGAGATAATTAAAAACATCAAACAGGAAGTCTGGAGCTGAAAACTTCAATTGGCAAACTAAAAAGTACATCAGAAGGATCGGTTCCAATGATCCAAATACCAGCTGAGCAACTAGGATAGGGCACTGGGCAGAATCATGGGGTCCCCCTTCCATGACCTACCTCCCAGAGAATATTTCTAGACATACCCTGAGCAAGAA
The DNA here is from genome assembly GCF_001698545.2 of Rhinopithecus bieti. Classification (NCBI taxonomy): domain Eukaryota; kingdom Metazoa; phylum Chordata; class Mammalia; order Primates; family Cercopithecidae; genus Rhinopithecus; species Rhinopithecus bieti. Next base: position 35,537 of record NW_016804677.1, read on the forward strand.
GGAGACCTTCTTCCTTGATAAGTAGGACTCAGTCCTGGCAGGATTTATCACCTACTGATTAAAGAGTCGTTAGGTCCTGAGTAATCAGCACCAACAGCCAGGTAGTATATGCTGTGGGTATTAAGTAAGACTCTGAGATGTGTGGGCTTCAGGGGGTACCCATCACATTTCAGCTGTGATAGCTGCAGGAAGAGACTTATTCTGCTTGAGAAAAGCAGAAGAAATAGTAAAAGTGACTGTCCTGCACCTTTAGTACCAGGTCCACCATAATGGAGTAGAACACCAAGCAGGTTCTCAGGGTCTTCAATTCCAGGCCTTGGCTCTTGAATGGTGTATTATACCATTCTTTCATTGCTATAAAGAAACATGTGAGACTGGGTAATTTATTCAAAAAAGAGGTTGAATTGGCTCACAGTTCTGTAGGATTTACACAAAGCATGGTCCTGGCATCTGCTTGGCTTCTATGGAGGTTTCAGGAAGCTAATAATCATGGCAGAAAATGAAGGGGGAGCAAGCACATAACATAACTAAAGCAGAAGCAATAGCAGGGGAGGTGCCACACACATTTTTAAACAACAAGATTCTGTGTGAAGTAAGAGAGAGAGATTATTCATCACCAAAAAGAGGGTGTCAAGTCATTCATGAGGAATCTGCCCCAATGATCCAAATACCTTCCACCAGGCCCCACCTCCAATACTGGGAATTACAATTTAACTTGAGATTTGGGTGGGGACAAATATGCTAACTATATCATTCCATCCCTGGCTCCTCCCAACTCTCATGTTCTTCTCACTTTGCAAAATATAATCATGTCTTCCCAACAGTGCCCCAGAGATTTAACTAATGACAGCATTAACTCAAAAGTTCAAAGTCTCATCTGAGACAAGGCAAATCTCTTCCACATATGAGTCTACAAATTTTTGTTTTTAAGTTATGTACTTTCATGATACAATAAGAGTTTGGTATTGTGTAAATTTTGCCATTCCAAAAGGGAGAAGTTAGCCAAAAGAAAGAGGTTACAGTCCCCATACAAATCTGACGCACAGCACAACAGTCATTAAACCTTAAAGCTTCAAAGTAATATTTGAAACCATGTTACACATACAGGGCACACAGGAGCAAGGGGTGGGTTCTCAAGTCCTTTGTCAGCTTCACCCCTGTGACTCTGCAGGGTTTATCCTCTAAGACTGCTCTCACAGGCTGGAGTTGAATGCCTGTTGCTTTTCCAGGAGCAGGGTGCAAGCTACTGGTGGATCTATCATTCTTGGGTCAGGGGAATAATGGACCCCTTCTCATAGCTCTACTAGACAGTGCCCAAGTGAGGACTATGTGTGGGGCCTCCAACCCTGCATTTCCCCTTTACACTGATCTAGTAGAGGTTATCTGTGAGGGCTCCACCCTTGCAGCAGGCTTCTGTCTGTACACTCAGATGTTTCCATATATTCTTGGAAATCTAGGCAGAGCCTCCAAAGCCTCCTTCATTTTTGCATTCTGTGCACCTGCAGGCTTAAGACTGCATGGAAGCCTCCAAGGCTTATGGTTCAAACCCTCTGAAGTGGTAGTCTGAGCTGTATCTGAGGACCTTTGAGATGAGACTGGAGCCATAGAAGTTGGGATGCAGGGAGCAGTGTCCCAAGGCTGCACAGGGCAGCAGGGCCCTAGGCCTGTCCCTGAAATTATTCTTTCCTTCCAGGTCTCTGGGCCTGTTTTGGGAGTGGCTGCCACAAAGCTCTCTGAAATTCTCTTGAGGCCTTTTTCCTATTGTCTTGTCTATTAGTGCTTTGGTCCTTTTTAGTTATGCAAATGTCTCTAGCAAGTGGTTACTCTGCATCCTGATGGAATTCCTTTTCCAAAAAAGCTTTTTTTTTTTATTTCTTTTTGTGTCACATGGCAAACCTACAAATTTTCCCAACTTTCACACACTGCTTTCCTTTTACACATAAATTGCAACTTTAGGACACACATTTCTTTGCTCCCACATCTGAGCATAGGTTGTTAGAAGCAGTCAAGACACATCTTAAATGCTGCTTAGAAATACATTCTGTCAGATACGTTAGGAGATCACTCTCAATCTCAAACTTCAACAGATCCCTAGGGCTTAAAATGAATGAAGGCAATTTCTTTGCTAAGGCATAACATGTGTGACCTTTGCTTCAGTTTCCAATAAGTTCCTAATTTCCATCTAACACGTCCTCAGCCTTGACTTCACTGTCAATATTACATCAGCATTTTGGTTATAGCCATTTAAACATTCTCTATGGCGAGAAGTGATCCTTTCCTCATGCGCTGTTCCTCTTGTGAGCCCCCCAAAAACTCTTCCAAGGGCTCTGCTCATTGATCCTGTTCCAAAGTTTGCTTCCAGCGGCCTTTAAAGGTATCTTAAGCCACACCTCTGGACCAATTTTCTCTATTAGGCCATTCTTGAATATCCATAAATAAATACATGAGACTGGGTAATTTAAAAAAAAAAAAAGTTTAATTGGCTAATGGTTTGCAGGCTTTACAGAAAGCATAGTGCTAGCATCTTCTTGGCTCCTAGGAAGGTCTTGGGAATCTTAAGATCATAGCGAAAGTGAAAGTGTGAGCAGGTATGTCACATGTTGAATGCAGGAGCAAGAGGAGGGAGCTGCCATATACTTTTAAGCAACCAGATCTTGTGGGAACTCAGAGTGAGAGCTCATTTATTACCAAGGGGATGGTGACAAGCCATTTATGAGGGATCTGTTTCTATGACCTAAAAACCTCCCAACAGATCTCACCTCCAATACTGGGGATTACAAAACATGAGATTTGGGTGGAGACAAATATTGAAACTATCAGATGGCATTTCTGGACCTTTCCTGGGCCAGAGGGGAGGACACTTCCCTGAAAGGTGAGTCCCAGGCTTGGCAGCTTTTACAAGTGGACTTAAGAGCCCTTTGTCATGAGTGAACATGATTGGTAGCCTGGCTGTACTCTCTGTGGACCCATGGTGTCAGTGGCCATGCGGAGAGACCACTCTGCTTTTGGAAATGGGAGGAAAGAATGAAAAATAATTTGTCTTGTGGGTTGGGTGCCTGATCAGTCACAGTAGAATAGACCAAATGGTAGTTTCCTAAGGTTTGTGATCCCAGGCTCTGGCTCCCAGATAGCATCTAAGAGCTGCTCAGTGCTACAGAGAACTTGCCACCCTGAAAGGAGGGACACAATACTGGCTGGCTTCACCACTTGCTGATTGTGGAGCACTAGGGCCTTGAGCAAACATAGATGGTAGCCAGGTAGTAGTTACACCAGGCCTTGGGCAAGATGCAGTGTTGTGCTGGATTCAGCTCCAACCCAGCAGACTCAGTGGAGGTAGCAACAGGGGTGCTTGTGTCAACCCTCACCAAGCTCCAGGTTGCTCAGCACAAAGAGAGAGACTCGATTTGTTTGGAAGAAAGTAAAGGAAGTGAAGAAAGGTCTCAAATTGGTGATCCAGAGAATTCTTCTGGATCTTATCCCAAGGCCACCAAGGTGATACCTCTATAACTCTTCAAGATCCACAACATTACTAAATTTGGGGTGCCCACTTGTGCAGATTCAGCTGCAGTAACTAAAAACTTAGACTGCAATACCCAAGACTCTTCAAATACTTGGAAAAATTTCCCCTTAATAATGGGTACAAACAAGTGGTATCTCTACAAGTTTGCAAGTGCCACAATGTTACTGGGCTTGAGGTGGCCCCTAAAGCGGAAGCAGCTTAGATCACAGCATTCAAATCCTTTCAAAAACCTGGAAAGCACTCCCAAGAAGGACAGCTACAAATAAACCCAGACTATGAAGACTACAATGAATACTTAATTCTTCAGTGCCCAGATATCAAGGAATATCCACAAGCATCAATACCATCCAGGAAAATGTGACCTCATCAAATGAACAACAAAAAAAGCACCATGGACTGATCCTGGAGAGACAGGGATATATGAACTTTCAGAGAGAATTCAAAATAGCTGCTTTGTGAAAACTCAATAAAATTCAAGATAACACAGAGAAGGAATTCAGAATCCTATTAGATAAATTTAAAACAACATTGCAATATTTTTTTTAAAAAATTACCAAAAATTCTAGAGTTAAAAAATGTAACTGACATACTACAGGATGCATCAGTCTCTTAATAGCAGAACTTATCAAACAGAAGAAAGAATTACTGAGTGAGCTTGAAGACAGGCCATTTGAAAATACACAGTCAAAGGGAAAAAGGAAAACAAAAATGAATTAAGCACACCTACAAGATCTAGAAACTTGCCTCAAAAGGGCAAATCTAAGAGATGATGGCCTTAAAGAGGAAGTAGAGAAAGAGAGAGAGAGAGAAGGAAATAAAATGTATCCAAAGAGATAATAACAGAAAACTACCCCAAACTAGAGAAAGATACTAACACTCAAGTAAAAGAAGATTATAGAATACCAAGCACATTTAACCCAAAGAAGCCTACCTCAAGACATTTAATAATGAAATTCCTAAAGGGCAAACATAAAGGAAGAATCCTAAAAGCAGCACAATAAAAAAAACAAGTAACATACATTGGTGCTCTAATATGTCTGGCAGCAGACTTTTTACTGAAAACTTTACAGTCCAGGAGACAGTGGCATGACATACTTAAAATGTTGAAAGAAAAGCTTTTTACACTGGAATAGTGTATCTGGCAAAAGTATTCTGCAAACATAAAGGATAAATACTTTTCCAGACAAACAAAAGCTGAGGAATTTCATCAACACCAGACCTATCCTATAAGATATGCTAAAGGAGGTTCTTCAACTTTAAAAAAAAAATGACGTTAATGAGCAATAAAAATTATCTAAAGGATGTTGAATATTGGCCCCCACTCTCTTCTGGCTTGTAGAGTTTCTGCCGAGAGATCTGCTGTTAGTCTGATGGGCTTCCCTTTGCGGGTAACCCGACCTTTCTCTCTGGTAATTATGATACGCAAAGAAAATAATGTGAATGTTCATTGCATAAACTAGAAAGTGTTGTACACATGTAAGACTGTGTTTTGATGCTGTTTTCTTCTAAAATTCTGTATACAGACTCAACTCAGAAATATTTCTTGAATTAATTATAGAATTACAAGACATAATTTCATTGACGATATAACTATGATAGTTTTTCGCATCATGATGTTGTCTTCTAATTCTCTTGTAGTTAATTACTTTTTTTACACTGCGAGATAGACTTGAGTTAAAATCACCCCAGCCCTGTCAATTCTAGTTGATTATGTATGAGAAAAAAATATAACTTTTCAGAAATGAAAAACTGGTAATAATTATAGAATTAGAGATCTGAAGAAGTAAAAAGCACATATAACTCTATTATAGCAAACTTGAACATTTCAAACAAATGGACAATTTCTATGAAAATAGAAGTGAGCAAACACAAATATATAAACAACCACGAAATAAATTGATAAATGTTAAAAATCTATTTTAGTTATTCTTGATTTCTCTCTCAAACAACTTGCACTCACTCTGTAATAAAATTCTGTTTTTTTCTGTCTTCAAAGTATATCCAAAATATAATTAGCTCTCTCAACCTCAATTGCTGCCACCCAGATCCAAGCCATCATCATATCTAGCCTGGAATTTTGCATAATAGCTTCTTAATTGGTCTCACTGCTACATACTTTCTTCCCTTCAATGTATCCTCACAAAATAGCAGAGAGAACTTTTCAAAACATAATTGGCAGTCAAGATAGAGTAACAAGAATCAGATTAGTCCTCCTGCCTTAGGCAAGAGGAAACCAGGAAAACGTTAATCAGGTTTTCAGGCATTGGAAAACAGATGATACAGAAATGCAAACTCTGAAACAAGGACAACAAACAATGTAAGCACTAATTATTCCATCCGTTTATTTCCTGTAAGCAGCTTCTAGGCTACATCTGAGGCAGGAGTAACCCATTCAGGGTCTGCAGTCTTGCTGAACTAAGGACGTGCAAATAGAAACCTGGCAAGAAAACTTGAAAGGGTTAGAAATGTGCAGCACAGATTACTGGAGAATAGGGAAGTACACAGAGAGAGTGAAAGAGCTCGGGAGAGATGCATAGTGGAATCCTCAAGTGTTTGACTGAGTACTTATCTATGCACTCGTGCCTGAAAATTACCTGAAATATTGAAAAGAACAACCAAAAGGGAGCAGGCAGACCAATTACTGAAGTCCACACAGATGTATATCTTCCACAAATCAGAGGAGAAAGATTCCTTTCTCATAGCTTTGAATCCTTAGAATGGTATTACATTAGTAGTGAAGTTAGATTAGCTCTAGACCTAAGATTGCTATGAACTACATCTAATGAAGATAGAATCAAGCCTTGAAAGAATTCAATTAATTCTAAGTAAGTCATCTGGAAGCCAGAGCAAAATCCAACACTATTTTGTAGATACAATAAATTCTACTACCCAAAAGGTAAATCTCCCTGGTATGCAAAGAAGCAGGAAAATATGACCCATTATTTATATTAAGGAGAAAAATATCAATCAATAGAGAAATCCAGAAATAATAGAGATGATTCAACTAGCATCCAGGGATGTTAAAGCAATTATAAATTCTTATATAGAATATATACTTTTCACGTGTTTAATAAGCTAGACAAATATATGAGCATGATGAGGAGAAAAACAGAATAAATTAAAAAGTGCTAGATGAAACTTGTAAAGAGAAAAAATGCAATAACTAAAATGAAAAATACACTGGATGCTATCACAAGCAAGTTAGGTTTTGCAGAAAAAAATCAGAAAACTTTAAAACATACAAAAAACTATTTGAATTGAAGCACAGAGAGAAAAACAGAGTGAAACATGAGCATAAGTAGAGCATGAGTGAGCTATGGGACAATATTAAGCTACAATAATGGCTAGGAATTTTCTGAATTAAAAAATCATATATATAAACTCACAAATTTTAGAAATTTAGGCCGGGCACGGTGGCTTATGCCTGTAATCCCACCATATGCCTGTAATCCCAGCACATTGGGAAGCCGAGTCAGGCGGAGCACGAGGTCAGGAGTTCAAGACCAGCCTGGCCAACACAGTGGAACCCCCGTCTCTACTAAAAATACAAAAATTAGCCAGGTGTGGTGGCACATGCCCATAATCCCAGCTCCTCTGGAAGCCGAGGCAGGAGAATTGCTTGAACCCGGGAGGCAGAGGCTGTGTTGAGCCGAGATCGTGCCCCTGCACTCTAGCCTGGGCAACAGAGTGAGACTCCGCCAAAAAAAAAAAAAAAAGAAAAAA
>NW_016804677.1:43795-47891 GCF_001698545.2 Rhinopithecus bieti
AAGAGCAAATGTGACAAATAGAAAATAAATAGCAAGATAGTAGGCCAATAGATTTGCATTTAAACCTACTATGTTGCTATTTATTTTGTATTTTGTTCTACTAATAAAATGATGTAAACTCTGCAATTCAATGTTGAAAATTGTCTGGACTTGAGCATTCATGGATTTTGGTATCCTCATGGGTTCTTGAACTAATTCTTCTCCCTATACTGGATAGTAAGGGAAGGCCGTGTTTGTCCTGTCTTACAGCTCTCTGGACAGTCCCCATTCACAGAATACTGTTATTAGACCTGAACTGCTGAAGTCCTACAGTTTTCTAAAAGGCTCTATATGATCTGACCTAAATTCTGCCTCTGCCCCTCTTTTCCTCTCTGACCTCATCTACTGCAATTCTAAGTCTTTCTCACTATGCTGTAGCCACATTGGTCTTCTTACATTCTGTAGAACATGTATGCCATTGTTCCCTCCTAAGGACCTTAGCATTTCCTGTCTCCTCCAGCCAGCAAATTTTCCCAGATACCTCGTTACTTCCATGCCTCGTCTCAAAATTCACCTTATTAGAGAAGTCTTCTTTGACCACTGTATTGAAAATTGCAACCCTTCCTCCACCATTGTCATACACTATGCCCCTTTTCAATTTCATTTTTCTCTATAACACATATTGGCATATGGTATGATCTGAATGCATGTGTCTCCCCAAAATTCATACGTTGAAATCCTAACCCCCAATGTGATGGTATTAGGAGGTGGGGCCTTTGAGAGGTGATTAGGTCACGAGGGCAGAGCCCTCATGAATTAAGTTAGTGCCCTTATAGAAGAGAACCTAGAGAGTTTCCTGACTCTTTCCACCATGTGACGACACAGCAAGGATTTGGCAGTCTGCAACCTGGAAGAGGGCTTTCACCAGAATGCACTCATCCTGGCACTTTGATCATGGGTTTCCCAGTTCTTAGAACTGTGAGAAATAAATTTTTGTTGGTTATAAGTCACCTAAATTAAGGAATTTTTGTATAACAGCCTGAACAGACTAAGACATCATCTGACATAGTGTATAATTTACTTAATTTTGTTGATTGTTTATCTCCCCCCGTCAGAATATGAGCTCCTTGCAGTTAAAACTGTTGTTTTTCTGCCCCACCTCCAGAACTCAAAAGAGTATATGGCACAAAGGTGATTCCAATAAACATTTGTTGAATTAATTCAGTAATTTCTCTGTTTTCAAATGTATAGAACATGAAGTATAGACTTTCAAACTTAAAGAGCATGTATATTTTCAAACTTATACATCAATATATTTTCTAACTTATAGAGCATGCAATATAGACTTGCTTAACCCTACAAAAATAATTAGCAAAATCGCATCTCTCTAATATATCCACTTATTGTACCTATTCATATCAAATTTAAATATTACGAGCCAAAATCGACACTAACACTAAAAGTCATTTCACCAATGACTGATACAATTGCCAAATTAAATGCCAATCTAAGTCTTTGATCCATCAAATATTTTCGATAGAGTTGATTGCTTCATTGTTAAAATATTTTCATTGGCATNTGTATGAGAAAAAAGTATAACTTTTCAGAAATGAAAAACTGGTAATAATTATAGAATTAGAGATCTGAAGAAGTAAAAAGCACATATAACTCTATTATAGCAAACTTGAACATTTCAAACAAATGGACAATTTCTATGAAAATAGAAGTGAGCAAACACAAATATATAAACAACCACGAAATAAATTGATAAATGTTAAAAATCTATTTTAGTTATTCTTGATTTCTCTCTCAAACAACTTGCACTCACTCTGTAATAAAATTCTGTTTTTTTCTGTCTTCAAAGTATATCCAAAATATAATTAGCTCTCTCAACCTCAATTGCTGCCACCCAGATCCAAGCCATCATCATATCTAGCCTGGAATTTTGCATAATAGCTTCTTAATTGGTCTCACTGCTACATACTTTCTTCCCTTCAATGTATCCTCACAAAATAGCAGAGAGAACTTTTCAAAACATAATTGGCAGTCAAGATAGAGTAACAAGAATCAGATTAGTCCTCCTGCCTTAGGCAAGAGGAAACCAGGAAAACGTTAATCAGGTTTTCAGGCATTGGAAAACAGATGATACAGAAATGCAAACTCTGAAACAAGGACAACAAACAATGTAAGCACTAATTATTCCATCCGTTTATTTCCTGTAAGCAGCTTCTAGGCTACATCTGAGGCAGGAGTAACCCATTCAGGGTCTGCAGTCTTGCTGAACTAAGGACGTGCAAATAGAAACCTGGCAAGAAAACTTGAAAGGGTTAGAAATGTGCAGCACAGATTACTGGAGAATAGGGAAGTACACAGAGAGAGTGAAAGAGCTCGGGAGAGATGCATAGTGGAATCCTCAAGTGTTTGACTGAGTACTTATCTATGCACTCGTGCCTGAAAATTACCTGAAATATTGAAAAGAACAACCAAAAGGGAGCAGGCAGACCAATTACTGAAGTCCACACAGATGTATATCTTCCACAAATCAGAGGAGAAAGATTCCTTTCTCATAGCTTTGAATCCTTAGAATGGTATTACATTAGTAGTGAAGTTAGATTAGCTCTAGACCTAAGATTGCTATGAACTACATCTAATGAAGATAGAATCAAGCCTTGAAAGAATTCAATTAATTCTAAGTAAGTCATCTGGAAGCCAGAGCAAAATCCAACACTATTTTGTAGATACAATAAATTCTACTACCCAAAAGGTAAATCTCCCTGGTATGCAAAGAAGCAGGAAAATATGACCCATTATTTATATTAAGGAGAAAATATCAATCAATAGAGAAATCCAGAAATAATAGAGATGATTCAACTAGCATCCAGGGATGTTAAAGCAATTATAAATTCTTATATAGAATATATACTTTTCACGTGTTTAATAAGCTAGACAAATATATGAGCATGATGAGGAGAAAACAGAATAAATTAAAAGTGCTAGATGAAACTTGTAAAGAGAAAAAATGCAATAACTAAAATGAAAATACACTGGATGCTATCACAAGCAAGTTAGGTTTTGCAGAAAAAAATCAGAAAACTTTAAAACATACAAAAAACTATTTGAATTGAAGCACAGAGAGAAAACAGAGTGAAACATGAGCATAAGTAGAGCATGAGTGAGCTATGGGACAATATTAAGCTACAATAATGGCTAGGAATTTTCTGAATTAAAAAATCATATATATAAACTCACAAATTTTAGAAATTTAGGCCGGGCACGGTGGCTTATGCCTGTAATCCCACCATATGCCTGTAATCCCAGCACATTGGGAAGCCGAGTCAGGCGGAGCACGAGGTCAGGAGTTCAAGACCAGCCTGGCCAACACAGTGGAACCCCGTCTCTACTAAAATACAAAATTAGCCAGGTGTGGTGGCACATGCCCATAATCCCAGCTCCTCTGGAAGCCGAGGCAGGAGAATTGCTTGAACCCGGGAGGCAGAGGCTGTGTTGAGCCGAGATCGTGCCCCTGCACTCTAGCCTGGGCAACAGAGTGAGACTCCGCCAAAAAAAAAAAAAAGAAAAAATCGAAATTTAACAGACTCCAAGGAAAATAAGTGTAATGATTCAAACAAAGACATTTAATCAAATTGCTTGAAACCAGTGATAAATAGAATTTTTAATAACAGCCAGAACTAAATGACTCATGACATACAAGGGACACAGTTAAGAATGACAATGGACTTTTACTAGAAATTATAAAGACAAGAGATGGTAGGGATACGTCTTTTCAGTGCTGAAAGCAAAACAAAACTACCAACATAGATTTTTTTTTATCCAACAAGAATATCAAAAGTGAAAGTGAAATGAAGACATTTTCATTGTGTTTATATTTTCAGTGACAGAATACATTACCAGCACACTTGTATTAGAAGAAATTTTAAAGGAAGTCTTAAGACTAAAGAAGAATGGATACAAAATTAAAATTGCATCTACACAAAGAAAGAGTCCTAAAATGCTAAATGTGTGGGAAATACAAAATACCTTTTATACACATTTTAAAAACTATATCAAAGATAATTGACCATTTAATGCACAAACAGTAATTATGCATTGTGGGGAT
>NW_016804677.1:50423-79913 GCF_001698545.2 Rhinopithecus bieti
TCTGTTTTTTTTTTTTTTTTTTTTAATTTTTTTTTTTTTTTTAAATCTCTAATTATTGGAGTGCTCCAAGGCACATCCCAGGACTTCTTATTTCTGTTTACTCTCTCTTTCTAGGTGAGGTCACTGAGATCTATGACAAAATGACAACCTTCTACTGACAACTCAAATTTTGTTTCCAGCAAGTGCCATTCGTCTCAAATATCTTTCTCTGGAGAACAATGACTAACATAGATTTTGGTACCTAGAATTTTTCTAGAGGAGCATAATTTTAACAGTAAGTTTTCTGAATTGGTTCTGGGTTTTCTGGAATTAGCTTGTGAATCTGACTAGATTTTAAGATGCTCATGACTCTATTTTCAATAATGAAGAAAGCACTGATAGCCCATGGTACAAACTGTTTATAGAGACATGGAAAATACTTATATTGGATACTTCTAATAAACTTCTTATAAGAAGTAAGGAGCTATGTGACTTTGTATATAATACCTTCAGACATTTTTGAAAAGCTAACCAATATAATGCCACTGGCTGGTTGCTCCTAATGTCACTGGAAAGAAAAGAATAAGCTCAGGTATTTTAATTCTCAGTTCAAGAGCCACATAAAGGACCTAAAGTCTTCTCTGGATACCCTGAAAGAAACTCTAACCCCCTGTAGTTGCAGAGCTGAAATTCTTGAAAATCAAACACGGAACCTTGTTCCGTGAGTGGCTGAATTAAAACCAAGTGTAGCCTCCAGCCTCTAAGGGTATCAACAGTTATAGTGAGGAAATTGATTGGGAAAGAATGGAATTCTGTAAGTTAGGATTGGAATGTATTGGAAGATATTGATGAAGCCGGGCATATCGAACCCTTAAATTCTGATGTGTTTTCTTTGTTTTTGGAAGTGGTCTTCTCATCCCCGGTGGAAGTGGCCTCCCTATTACTAGTGGTGGCAGCATCCTCACCCATGGTCTGAGCAGCCTTTCCACTTCCGTTTATGGGAATTAACTCTACATTGCCTGAGCAAACTCTAATGTCCTCCCCTGAGGCAGTAGCCATGCAAGACAGTGGTGATCATCCTCAAAACCCATCCCCATCATCCCTCTTTCTTTTAAAACTATAACTAGACTCAAGTCCCAACAGTTCCTAAAAGTGAGGTACAAAGTGTGACTCATGAGGAGATGTGCTACACTCCAAAATAACTGTTTGAGTTTTCTAATTTATACAGGCAAAAATCCAGAGAGCATATGTGGGAGTGGATATTAAAGATGTTGGATGATATGTAGAAGGAACATAAAGTTGAATCGGGCCAAGTTTATTGACAAGGGCTTACTAATCAGAGATTCTGCCTTTAACATTGCAGCTCAGGGAGTTAGAAAAGGCTCAGTTTGTTTCATTGGTTTGCTGAAACATGAACCACAAGGTGGCCCACTGTGAGTGAATTGGAAATGCTTGACATTTGTCAAACTAAATAACAAAGAGAGAGAGAGATTCTCCATAGATCATGAGTTTACTTGGGAATATGCAGGGGATTTGAAAATTTGGAATATGTGCTATGGGGACCATAGGCATATCAAAATAGGTTGAGGCAAGAAGAAGCTTTTAAAGTCAAAAGTAGGAGTACATGTTAAGTTGTATTGTGATAAAAGAACATTGGTTACAGGGGCTAATCGCAGGAGTTGAAGTCACTTCATTAGTGGAGACACTGTGTCAGGCAAATGTTCATGTGCATCTGGCTAGCTGTCCTTGTGATTCATGCAGCAAGCTGAAATTTGGAACATCCTTGGCAATAGTTTTGGTTATAAGTATATGTGCATAAAGGCTGTGATGGTTAATTTTATGTGACAACTTGAGTGAGCCACAGAATGAGATTAAACAGTGTTTCTGAGTGTGCCTGTGAGAATGTTTGTAACTGAGATTAGTATTTGAATCTGTGGACTCAGTAAAGTAGATAGCCCTCCTCACAATTATGGTTGGGTAACATCTAATCCATTAAGGACCTGAATAGAATAAAAGGTGAAGAAAAGAGTAATTTGTTCCTTTTTTTCCTGACTCACTGCTTGATCTGGGACATCATATCTCATCTTCTCCAGCCCTCATACTGGGAATTATATTATTGCCCCCCTTTGTTCTCAGGACTTCAGATTTGGACCTGATTATACCACCAACATTCTGGAGTCTCTAGCTTACAGATGGCAGAGCATGAAATGTCTCAGCCTCTATAATCACATGAGCCAATTCCTCATAATCAATTCTCTCTCTCTCAATCTCTCTCTCTCCACTTCTATCTCTATTTCCTATTGATTCTATTTGGAGAACCCTGACTAATACACGGGAATGACATATTCTGGGACCAAGCTTTCTCTAGATTTCCTCTCTTACTATTTACTTCTTCACTCACTGTACTTGAAACAAATTTGGTATTTTTGCTGCTCATTAATAATAACAAATTCATTTTTACCTTTTGAGTTTGCATGATGTTCTTTCTGCCTGTAATTTCCTTCCCTGAGACATCCACATGGCATTTTGCCTTTCTTTATTCAGACTTCTACTTTGACATCATCTTCTCAGACAGGCCTTTCTTGACAACTTTAATATAACACCTCTACTATTTATTTATTTACATAAGCATTCTTCATATCCATTATAATCTATGTAATATTTTAAAATAGATGCATCATTTAATTTCTGTGTGTATTCATCTCTAGAGTTTAAGTTCCATTTAGTGCAGATGCTTTGTCTGTTTTGCTCCCTCATCTGTCTCTAAGGCTCAGAAATATTCTTGGCATATAAATATTAATAAGTGTTTGAATGAGTGATTGAATGAATTAGTACATATAAAACAAATACATAGGATAGAAATAAAAGGAAAAGATACACAACAATTGTGTTTATCTCTAGATAGATGAAATAGTAGGTCACTATTGTTGCTTCCTTTCACTTATCAGCATCTTGTGCTTTTAGTTAATGAGCATCTTTTAATATTAAAATGAGAAAATGTAATTTAATGTTATTTTCCATTAAAAATTTTATAGCCCATACTCTCAATGTGGCCGTAATTAGTTGAATCCAAACGGTCAATATATTGATAACTATTTATAAATGAATTTTTCTATACTTTTGGAAGCTGTGCAATTCAATTGAAGATAAGCATGCTATTGTTAACTGTCATAAGCATAATGAGTAGGAGAAATGAATTAATGGTCAGTCTAAATATTTTTAAATTATTATGCACGATTTCAACAATAACTGAAATGAAAGCAGTATTAATAAGCCTGAACAATATTTGCTTATGAAAATATTTATGATGGCCAGAATTCTTTAGCATTTCACTGAAAATATATTAATATATTGCATCATGGATATTGAAGAAATATTCTACTTGAATCATAGAACATCACCAGATACACAGCTTTTATAAAGTCAATATAGTTTTGTTTCACCAATGTATGACTTTTCTCCCTTGTTGCTTTAGGAAATTTCTAGTATCTTGCCATCATGAAAGATTGGGAGTCATGCTTTTCCTCAGTCAATTTTAATCCAACTTGATTATTACTGATCATTTCAATGTAACAAAGCATTTTGTTGGGTTACTGTGGAGTAAAGCTAAAATATTCACTCACTTGTAAAAAGTAGCAGCCTGTACACATAAAGCATCGAGCAAGACACAGTTCTTGTTGTAATATTAGAGGAACAAGGGCTCTGGGAGTATGGAAGAGAGATACTATTTCAGGTTGGTGTTTGGGGGAGGGCTGTCCTAATAACAATCATAGGATGAGGATTTGGGAGTGGGTCTGCAAAGATAGTATGTTTTCATAGACAGGTAAGAACCTGGGTAGAGGAGGACATTTCTGACAAATAGACTGAGCAAGGCCCAAGAACTGGAACAGAATGAAATGAATAAAGGAAGGTTTCATTGGGGAGGAGCAGAGCTGAAGGAAAACCTGGGGAAATAGTTTGTGCAAACTGCTGCTGCTGGCTAAATTAACAGTCAGCTCCCCAGAAAGCCCTCATTTGGTAAGTTTGCGTCAATTTCTTTTTGTATATGGTTGGCCTGTGTCTCTACCATGTTGAATTTGTTCGCCCATAAGATTCCAAGTGTTGTGGGGGGAGGGACCTGGTGGGGAGATAATTTTGCAATCACTGGGACGGTTTCCACCCATACTGTTTCTCATGTAATGAGTAAGTCTCATGACGATTCTGATTGCGTTTTATCAGGGGGTTTCGCTTTGCATCTATCCTCATTTTTTTCTTGCCGCCTCTCCATTAAGAAGTGCCTTTTGCCTCCACCATGCATTCTGAGGCCTCCCCAGGCCAGCTGTAAAACTGTAAGTCAATTAAACCTCTTTTTCTTTCCAAGTCTGGGGATCTCTTTATCGCCAGCCATGAAACAAACTAATAATATAGTACAAATTTCTTCATCATGCGTCAATTTCAGTCCCTAACATATGTCACGACACAGAATCAGGAGAGATGCTCATCATAAGTCCTACAAGCTGTATGAGACAGCTCCCACAGGCCCGCATTTGGCTCAAATTATGCCAAGAGATTATAGAGGATAAGATGTCACTGAGTTACTTTGACCAGGAAATTGTACAATCAAATATATTTTGGGACAAGAATGGAGCAAGTTTCTTTAAAGTACTGGGGAAATATTAACCTAGATTGGGAAACAAACCAAAATAACACTTCTTTTTTTACAGTCTTTTTGAGAGACATTGGGGAGGCCTTTTCAAAGTAGACACAAGCTTAGAAATACACATTCAGAAGTTACACAGTGAACTGATACATATTATAAGAAATAGAAAAAGTGGCCAAATAATTCCAAGTTTTACTTGCATGCCTTAGTGGATAATAGTACCTTCAGTCAATATAGGAACAGGGGGGGAGTAATGTTGCCTAGGATTGTTAAATGAAGGGAGGTGAAGGAGAAGATAATCTTCAGTATCACACTTCTGGAATGTAAGCTCCCATGTGAGCGGGGTCGTTCTTTTCTTTTTCCACTATTATATTTTTAGTGCTGGAGAACAATACCAGAAAACTTATAATAGGGCACTCAGTAAATATTTGTTGAAGAAATGATTTAAAACTCCATCTATATCTGGCATTTGAGTGATAATTTTATCAGCCTTAATTTCCCATGAAAACTTCACTTTGGGCCCCCTTGAAATTAGCTTAATGCTTTCTATTAAGAACCTCATTATCACTTAGGACTCTTTAAACACTAGGAATGAAAGCAATGAGTCCTATGTTGTTCCATCTCATTTCTTTTATCTTTTAAAATGAAGTCTTATTTGATGTTGCCAAAAAAAGTAGGTTGCAAGCGACATTAGATATGACTTTTAAAATTAATTCTGTGCTGTCTCTCCAAAATATCTAGGATAATATCACAAGACACACTGAAGAGTCAAAAATTATTAACTTATAACAACAATACTGATAATCTGGTCATTACCAAAAAATTCTAGAAAGCTCTATAGCATTCTATTTTAATAGAAATATAACATTGTAATAGCAACATATACAGAATTAATGGTAATTTAAGCATGAGAACTTTTTTGGCATACATTTGAAAATACAAGAAAACCTTTTCTCTACTATACAAATTCATTGTCCTGGAAAGAATAAATCAGAACCAGAAATAAACATTAAGAATGTGTCACAGATCTACCCACAGAAATTAAAAACTAAAAGTAAGAATGCTTCATAGTATTTCTCAGATCATTGAGCAATATCCAATAAGCCTATATGCTGCCACCTGTGAAAGGAAAATTAACCTCGGGACCCCTAAATCCCTAAGCCAAGAAAAAAGTCTAGCGGGGAACTATGTCAGGGAAAGCTGCCTCCCATTTTATTCTAAATAAGAAGCTACAAAAATAAAAAAGCTACATACCTCCTTCATATAGCAAAATAGATGGCTTTACCAGTCATCTCCACAACAAGGACACAAAAGTAACAATTATCTACCCTAAGTAAATACCTTCATAAGAACCAAAAATCATAATACCTAGCTTTATCTTCATATTGCTGAAAGAGGCACTGAAGAGAGAGAAAAAAAAACAGCTTCAAATTGCCCATGTTTCCACTCCCCCAGCTCTCAGCAGTGGCAGCATGGCACAGAGAGTGTCTCTGGGTACTGAAGGAGGGAGAACACAGCAGTTGTGAGGGACTGAACACAGTGGTGATGTCCTGTGAGAGCAGAAACAAAAATCAAACCAAACTTAGCTGATGGTCACCCGTGAAGAGGGCTCTGAAACCAGCCCTAGTCAGAGGGGAATCACTGATCTTAAGAGTCAGGACTTAAGTTCTCACAAATCTTGCCACCAAGGGCTAAACTGCTCTTGGTCTCTAAGTAACCTGGAAAGGCAGTCTCAGCCAGAAAATCTGCAACTTTTAGGTGAGTCATAGTGTTGAAATGGCCTTAAAGACAATGGACTGGGAAGACACACAACCCACTGAGACACCAGCTGAAGGGGCAAAGGAAATGCTGGCATCACCCCTTCCTGAATTCAAGGCTGAACAGATTGTGGGTCAAAAAAAGAGCCATTCCTTCCACTTTAGTAGAGGAAAGGGAAGAGTGGGGAGGACTTTGTCTTGCGTGTTGGCTACTAGCTCAGCCACTGAAGGATAGGGCACCAATCTGAGTCATGAGGCTTACATTCCAGGCCCTAGTACCCTGATAACATTTCTAGACACACTCTTGGCCAGAATAAAACCAATTGCCTGAAGGAAAGCATCCAGTTCTGGCAGCATTTATCACCCGCTAACTGAAGAGCCCTTGGGCCCTGAATAGCCAGCAGTGATACCCAGTTACTACCCCCAGTGGCCTTGGGTGACCCTCTGAGACTTAATGGCTTTTGGCGAAACTCAGCACATTACCATGTGTGGTGGTTACTGGGCAAAACACCTTGTGCTTGAGAAAAACAGAGGAAAATAAAGGGGCTTTGCTTTACACATTAGGTACCAGCATAGCCATACAAGGTATAGCACTAAGTGGCCTCTTAAGCTCCCTGATGCCAAGACTTGATGCTTGGATAGCATATCTGGACCTGCCCTTGGCTAAAGAGGAGTCCACTTCCCTTAAGTGTGAGTCTCAAGCTAAGCATCATTCACCACAAGCTGACTCAAGAGCCTTTGGGCATTAATGGAACATTGGCAGTAGTCTGACAGTACTCCCGATGGCATGTGCTGGTGGTGGAAACAAAGAGTTCTCCCCTACCTTTGGAAATAGGAGCTAAGAGTGGGAAAAACTGTATCTTGTGGTTTGAATGTTGGTCCAGTGGCACTACAACGAACACCAGAGAGACTTTTAACATTTATGACTCCAGTTCTTGACTCCCAGAAGGCACCTCCAGATCCAACTGAGGCTTGAGAGAACTTGCCACCATGAAGGGGAAGACACAGACCTGGCTGGTTTTGCCACCTGCTGATTGTAGAGCCCAAGGGACTTGAACAAACAAAGGCAGTAGCCAGGGAGTGGTTACAGCAGGCCTTGGACAAGACCCAGTGCTATGCTGCCTTTGGGTCTGACTCAGATCACTCCCAGGAGTGGTGAGCACAGGTGTACTTGTAACTCCACCCCAGCTTTAGGTTGCTCAGGACACAGAGAGAAACTCTGTATGTGTGGAAGAAAGTGAGGAAAGAGAACAGAATGAGAGCAGGCTAATACAATAAATTGGTACCAGGGAGTGGGGCGCTGCTGTAAAGATACCTGAAAATGTGTAAGCAACTTTGGAACTGGGTAATAGGCAGGCAGACGTTGGAACAGTTTAGAGGGCTCAAAAAAAGGCAGGAAAATGTGGGGATGTTTGGAGCTTCCTAGTGACTTGGAAGGCTCAGAAGACAGGAAGATGTGGGCAAGTTTGGAACTTCCTAGAGACTTGTTGAATGGCTTTGACCAAAATGCCAATAGTGATATAGACGATAAGGTCCAGGCTGTGCTGGTCTCAGATGGAATTGAGGAATGTGTTGGGAACTGGAGTAAAGGTCACTCCTTCTATGCAAAGAGGCTGGCAGCATTTTGCCCCTGCCCCAGAGATCTATGAAACTTTGAACTTAAGAGAGGTTATTTAAGGTATTTGGGGGAAAATGTTTCTAAGTGGTGAAGGGCTCAAGAAGAAGCACAGCATAAAAGTTTGGAAAATTTGTAGTCCGAGGATGTGATAGAAAAGAAAACCCCATTTTGTGGGGAGAAATTCAAGCTGGCTACAGAAATTTTTATAAGTAAATGAGGAGCCAAATGTTAATCACCAAGACAAAGGGGAAAATGTCTCCAGAGCATGTCAGAGAACTTCAAAGCATCCCCTCTTATCACAGGCCCAGAGGCCAAAAGGGAAAAATGGTTTCCTGGGCTGAGCCCAGGGCCTCCTTTGCTGTGTGCAGCCATGAGACTTGGTGCCCTGTGTCCCAGCCACTCCAGCCATGGCTGAAAGGGGCTAACATAGAGCTTGGGCTGTGGCTTCAGAGGGTTGAAGCCCCAAGCCTTGACAGCTTCCACAAGGTGTTGAGCCTGTGGGTACACAGAAGTCAAGAATCACGATTTGGGAAACTCCGCCTAGATTTTAGAGGATGTATGGAGACACGTGGATGTCCAGGCAGAAGTGTGCTGCAGGGTTGGGGACTTCATGGAGAACCTCGGCTACAGCAGTGAGGAAGGGAAATGTAGGGTCAGAGCCTTCACATGGAGTTCCCACTGGGGCACTGCCTAGTGGAGCTGTGAGTAGAAGGCCACCATACTCCAGACCCCAGAATGGTAGATTCACCAACAGCCTGCACTGTGTTCCTGGAAAAGCCACAGACAATGCCAGCCCATCAAAGTAGCCAGGAGGGAGCTGTACCCTGCTAAGCCACAGAGGCAGAGCTGCCAAAGGTCATGGGAATTCACTTCTTGCATCAGCATGACCTGGATGTGAGACATGGAGCCAAAGGAAATCATTTTGGAGCTTTAAGATTTGACTGCCCTGCTGGATTTTGGACTTGCTTGGGGCCTGTAGCCCCTTCATTTTTGCCAATTTCTCACATTTGGAGTGGGTGTATTTACCCAACGCCTGTACCTCCATTGTATCTAGGAAGTAATTAACTTGCTTTCAATTTTACAGGCTCATAGGGAGAAGGGACTTGCCTTGTTTCAGATGAGAGTTTAGAATGCGGACTTTCGATTTAATGCTGAAATGAATTAAGACTTTGGGGGACTGTTGGGAAGGCATGATTGGTGTTGAAATGTGAGAAGAACATTAGATTTAGGAGTGGCTCAGGGCAGGATGATATAGTTTGGTTCTGTCCCCACCCAAATCTCATCTTGAATTGGAACTCTCATAATCCCCATGTGTCAAGCGAGGGACCTGGTGGGAGGTAATTGAATCATGGGGGTGGGTTCTCCTGTGCAGTTCTTAAGGTAGTGAATAAGTCTCATGAGATCTGATAGTTTCATAAAGGGCAGTTCAGGAAAATACAGTCTCTTGCCTGCTGCCGTGTAAGATGTACCATTGCTCTTTCTTTGCCTTCCACTATGATTGTGAGGCCTCCCCAGCCATGCTGTACTGTGAGTCAATTAAACCTCTTTTTTTTGTAACTTACCCAGTCTCAGGTATGTCTTTATTAGCAGTGTGAGAATGGACTAATAGAGGAAACAAAAGAAAAAAGAATAAAAAACAATGAAGCACACCTACAATATCTAGAAGATAGCCTAAAAAGGATAAATCTAAGTGTTATTGTCCTTGAAAAGGAGATAGACAAAGAGGGCAAAAAATGAATCAAAGGGATAAAAACAGAGAACTTCTAAAATCTAGAGAAAGATATCGATATCTGAGTACAGGAAGGTTGTAGAATGCCAAGCAGATTTAACCTAAAGGAAACTACCTCAAGGAATTTAATATTCAAATTCCCAAATTCCAAAGGAAAGGAAAGGATCCTTAAAGCAGCAAGAAAAAAATAAACAAATAGCATACAAAGGAGCTCCAATACATCTGACAGCGGACATTTCAGTGGAAATCTTACAGGCCAGGATAGAGATAGAGTGGCTTGACATACATGAAGTGCTGAATAGAAAAAGAAAAAAAAACACTTTATGCTAGAATAGTATACGCACCAGTGAAAAATGTCCTTCAAAATTTAAAGGAGAAATACAGACTATCCAGAGAAACAAAACTGAGGGATTCCATCAATTATCAGACCATCCTATAAAAAAGGTGGTTTTTTTTGGAAGTTAAAAAAATCTAAAACCTGCTAAGCCAGACAAACTAAGAAGAAAAGAGAGAAGATCAAAATAAATGAAATCAGAAGTAAAAATGGTTACATGTACAAATGTACTGCAGAAATTGAAATGACAATTAGTGGGCTACCTATGAGTAACCATATGCTAATAAATTGGAAAACCTAGAAGAAATGGACAAATTCCTAAACCATTAACTATCAACCACACTTGGACCAGGGGAAATTGAAAAACCTGAAACAGACCAATAACAAGTCATGAGGTAGAATCTGTAATAAAAAGTCTCCCAGTAAATGAAAAGCCTGGGACCTGATGTTCATTAGTAGCCATAGTCCATTTTGGGAACTATATTTATATTTAATATAAAACTATTTACCCCTTTTGAAATGAATTCACTTTTAAAATATGCCTTATGCTAACCTTAATTTTGTTCTGTATTTTTGTGAGTCATGCATATTTTGAGGTTAATGTATTTCTGGAATAATCTAATGGCACATCTTCTCCCATTTAGTTCTTTTTTCTGTTTATTTCTCATTTTAGTCTACATCAAAAGAACATTTTAAGGTTAACAAATGACATTTTCCAAAAGAAATACAAGTCTGCATCATTATAAGTATACTTCACGATTTCTTTTCAACCTGGATAGCTAGGGCCAGTCTTGGTTTCTAAGTAATAATGGCCTAAAAAATCAATCTCTAATGGATGAACTTAGAGGTAAGTTCATTGTTCAATGTGGTAAGTGAAACAAGCTAGGCAGAGAAAGACAAATATTTTTTGCTCTCACTCATAGGTGGGAGCTAAAAACGTTAAATTCATAGAGGTAGAGAGTAAAATGGCATTTATTAGAGACTGGGAACAGTATGAGAGAGGGAGATGAAAAGAGGTTGGTTGCTGGGTGCAAAATACAGTTAGATAAAATCAACCTTTCTATATAAATAATCTAACCTCCAAAACATCAACAAACTGTGAAATACCATGAAAGTGTTCAGGTAAAATATATATTATCATGCCAGTTAAACTGAAAACTTAAACAATAAGAGTTGCAAGTTCTGTTTTCTCACAAAACATTTGTAAAGTTATTAATAAAGTCATCTATAGTATGAAATAGGAGAGAAATGTGATGGCTTCCCTAGGGATTTTCAAGAATAAAGCAGCTTGGAAGTGAATGGTCTGAATGGTCTGCAGAAGAAGGAGATACACAAAATGTTACATATTACTTTGTGGAGAGTTGGTTAAATCAGAAACAATATTAAATACTCCCTTTATAATGCCTAGTTGAGTATCACCAGACAACAGAATTGGTTTAATGACTGTTAGATAGGTTGTTAGAGAAGGCATCTCTGGTATAGGAGAAGAAAAATGCATTGCTTCAATTAGTAGAAACAGTGCTTGCCAGATCAATGAAATCAGGGATACATGTAGAAATAACACATTGTAGAAAAAGAAAACAGGAAAAGGACAAAGAGACAGTGGAGTATTTGCACTCTAGTAAACAACAGGAATGAAGTGAGTGAAGAATGCATTTGAATTTGACCAAATGAAGCAGATTATAACAGACTGAACTCCATAGACCCCACTTCTTGTTGCCCAGGCTATTTTCTGTGCCTTCAGAGTTAGCTTCTAATAATTAAAAAAGAAAGCTTATAAAATGAAGTAAATAGTAATCAGAAAGTATATCAGGAATCAGAGTAAAATATGGTCCAGCAAACTTCACCTTCAGGGTATGAAAAGGAAAGAATTTGTTAGGGGTTTTGTTCAATAGACAAAGTATAAGATTATACATACAGACATTTAAATTACTTTGAAAAGACATGCAAGCAGTCAAAGCAAGTATGAAAAGTGCTCCACATAACTAATCATCGGAGAAATGCATATTAAAACCACAATGAGATACCATCTTACAACAGTCAGAAGAGTTATTATTAAAAGTCAAAATCAACAGATATTGGTGAGGATGTGGTGAAAAGGAAACACTTATACACTATTGGTGGGAATGTAAATGACTATAACCTCTATGTAAAATAATATGTAGATTTTCAAAGAACTAAAACAGAACTATATTTGATTCAGGAATCTCAAAATATATGGTTTTACCAAAAGGCACCTACACTTGTTTATCACAGACTATTCACAATAGTAAAGATGTGAACTCAACCTTCATTTCCGTCAATGAAGAACTGAATAAACCAAATGTGGTGTGTATGTGTGTGTGTGTGTATATATATATACACACATTATGTGTATATATATGTGTGTGTGTATATATACACATAATATAAATCTATATGATGTATCTATATGTATGTAAATACACCCCCCCCACACACACACACACATACACCATGGAATACTACTCAGCCATGAAAAGAATGAAGTCATGTATTTTGAAGCAACATTGATAGAACTGAAGGCCATTATCCTAAGTGAAATAACTCAGAAACAAAAGTCAAATACCACATGTCCTCACTTATAAGTGGGAGCTAAACAATGCATACACATGAAAATACAAATTGGAATAACACATTGGAGACTCCAAAAGGCGGAAGAGAAAGGGGGGTGGAGGGGTGTAAAATTACCTATTGGATACAATGTACATTATATAGGTGATGGGTACATTTA
The DNA here is from genome assembly GCF_001698545.2 of Rhinopithecus bieti. Lineage (NCBI taxonomy): Eukaryota > Metazoa > Chordata > Mammalia > Primates > Cercopithecidae > Rhinopithecus > Rhinopithecus bieti. Next base: position 63,232 of record NW_016804677.1, read on the forward strand.
AAGCCCAGACTTTACCAGTACACAATATATCTATTTAACTAAATCGCACTTGTACCCCTAAATCTGCTGGAAAAAATTTACATAAAATTGTACTGAACCTGCATACAAGATATTTTCAATACCACAGCCACATAACTGACTTTATTTTAGTCAATGTCAATAAATGAAACATTCCATGCATCATATTACCATGCCCCTTCCATCTCATCCATTACTTCATGGAAGAATATCCTAGCATTGAAAGAAGGTAGAGGTTTTATTATTGTGCCATTGCACTCCAGAATGGGCAATACTGGAAGATGTTACCTCAAACAAAATGAAAAAAAAAAAGCAGGTAGAGCTCCTTGGCTTGGTGTAGTGACTTTTGTGATTTACTTTGGGTTGGTAGCACTTGTTGCAACTTTCTTTTTTGATTGATTTCTGCAGTGTTTGATGCTACCGAGGAGGATTAATTCCACCCAAAGGGGATGAGATAGGGATACAGGAGAGTCAATGATGTTCCTAAAATTCTTTGTGTCAAATATTTCAATAAGCATTTGGGCAATTTTGCTATTTAGATTGATAGTATTGCTCATGGCATTCTCCTTTCAATTACTTTTATTTTAAGATGCATACCTCTCAGAACAACTCAGTTTAGGAAGGTTCTAGGCGAGACTGTTTTTTTCATAGTTTTACAGCTTCACTGACAAGCAGCAAAAGTTTAGTGACAAGGTCAGGCAGTGAGTCAGACAGCAGCAAGGTTCCTGGGTACCATCATATATTGTTGGCGTAACCGCTCCTCTTGTAAATCACAGTGTTTTGTACTGCAATAGTGACTTAAGGATAGATTTTGAAATAGTCTTTTCTTAAACAATGCATTCTCAAGGTTGTTTTGTAATACCCTATCAGTATCTTTTAACCTCTGAGCTATTTAAAAGCCATTCATGCATGGTTCTCACAGAAAAGTCACATAGGCATTTTGGGGGGTCTGTGGAAGAGGCTCGTTGGCTGTTTGAAAATTTAGCATGTGTCACACATTGAAATTTATGCAAAATTATGTCTAGGTTATTTTAATACTCATCCAGTATAAATTGTTAAATACAATAACATACTTCTTTAAGCAAAGCATGTTTCAGACTGGATCAATTAATATTAATGTATTGAACTCCACCTCAGATAAGCTAGGCAAGAATGAATTAGAAATTGACAAGCATGGCCCCTGGCATCAGGGAGTTTACAATATGGCAAGATGGATATGGAAGGAAGCAAACACAAATTTGAAAGTACTACTAGGGCAAGGTGGGTGCAGTGTCTGCCTTAGCTTTTCTCCTTCTGAGACTAAGCAGCACAGGAAAGATTTCACAGGGATTTGTGCATTAGAGAATGATCAGTTTGATATGTAGCAGCCATTAATGGAAACTGCATATGACACTCAATGTAAATATATTATAGAACAAAGTATGAAATGTAGGTTTCATGGCAATCATCAAATTCCTTTAATATTTGTCGATTTCCTTCAACGTTTGGCAAATTTAAACATGAAAGAAAACACTTGAACATGATTATCTCTAAAGATTTATTCAGCAGTGTTTTTGTAATCTGTAAGATTTGTAGAGTTACAATGTGAGAATTCCTAGTGATCCAAAACAACTAGATGCCTGGGCTTAATAGTTGAGATTGGACAATAGTATATGGAATTGTTTGAAAGTTAAAAAAAAAAAATCTATTGAAATGGCTAACACATTTGAAATCTTTATATTATAACGCAAAGCCAACAACATCTGTTATTCAGGATCAATCCAGTTTAATGCTTCCCCAATAAATCGAAGTGAATATATTTAAGCCAATTTTAAACTTATATCCCTCAAAATCTANCAAAGAGACAGTGGAGTATTTGCACTCTAGTAAACAACAGGAATGAAGTGAGTGAAGAATGCATTTGAATTTGACCAAATGAAGCAGATTATAACAGACTGAACTCCATAGACCCCACTTCTTGTTGCCCAGGCTATTTTCTGTGCCTTCAGAGTTAGCTTCTAATAATTAAAAAAGAAAGCTTATAAAATGAAGTAAATAGTAATCAGAAAGTATATCAGGAATCAGAGTAAAATATGGTCCAGCAAACTTCACCTTCAGGGTATGAAAAGGAAAGAATTTGTTAGGGGTTTTGTTCAATAGACAAAGTATAAGATTATACATACAGACATTTAAATTACTTTGAAAAGACATGCAAGCAGTCAAAGCAAGTATGAAAAGTGCTCCACATAACTAATCATCGGAGAAATGCATATTAAAACCACAATGAGATACCATCTTACAACAGTCAGAAGAGTTATTATTAAAAAGTCAAAAATCAACAGATATTGGTGAGGATGTGGTGAAAAGGAAACACTTATACACTATTGGTGGGAATGTAAATGACTATAACCTCTATGTAAAATAATATGTAGATTTTTCAAAGAACTAAAAACAGAACTATATTTGATTCAGGAATCTCAAAATATATGGTTTTACCAAAAAGGCACCTACACTTGTTTATCACAGACTATTCACAATAGTAAAGATGTGAACTCAACCTTCATTTCCGTCAATGAAGAACTGAATAAACCAAATGTGGTGTGTATGTGTGTGTGTGTGTATATATATATACACACATTATGTGTATATATATGTGTGTGTGTATATATACACATAATATAAATCTATATGATGTATCTATATGTATGTAAATACACCCCCCCCACACACACACACACATACACCATGGAATACTACTCAGCCATGAAAAGAATGAAGTCATGTATTTTGAAGCAACATTGATAGAACTGAAGGCCATTATCCTAAGTGAAATAACTCAGAAACAAAAAGTCAAATACCACATGTCCTCACTTATAAGTGGGAGCTAAACAATGCATACACATGAAAATACAAATTGGAATAACACATTGGAGACTCCAAAAGGCGGAAGAGAAAGGGGGGTGGAGGGGTGTAAAATTACCTATTGGATACAATGTACATTATATAGGTGATGGGTACATTTAAAGCCCAGACTTTACCAGTACACAATATATCTATTTAACTAAATCGCACTTGTACCCCCTAAATCTGCTGGAAAAAATTTACATAAAATTGTACTGAACCTGCATACAAGATATTTTCAATACCACAGCCACATAACTGACTTTATTTTAGTCAATGTCAATAAATGAAACATTCCATGCATCATATTACCATGCCCCTTCCATCTCATCCATTACTTCATGGAAGAATATCCTAGCATTGAAAGAAGGTAGAGGTTTTATTATTGTGCCATTGCACTCCAGAATGGGCAATACTGGAAGATGTTACCTCAAACAAAAATGAAAAAAAAAAAAGCAGGTAGAGCTCCTTGGCTTGGTGTAGTGACTTTTGTGATTTACTTTGGGTTGGTAGCACTTGTTGCAACTTTCTTTTTTGATTGATTTCTGCAGTGTTTGATGCTACCGAGGAGGATTAATTCCACCCAAAGGGGATGAGATAGGGATACAGGAGAGTCAATGATGTTCCTAAAATTCTTTGTGTCAAATATTTCAATAAGCATTTGGGCAATTTTTGCTATTTAGATTGATAGTATTGCTCATGGCATTCTCCTTTCAATTACTTTTATTTTTAAGATGCATACCTCTCAGAACAACTCAGTTTAGGAAGGTTCTAGGCGAGACTGTTTTTTTCATAGTTTTACAGCTTCACTGACAAGCAGCAAAAAGTTTAGTGACAAGGTCAGGCAGTGAGTCAGACAGCAGCAAGGTTCCTGGGTACCATCATATATTGTTGGCGTAACCGCTCCTCTTGTAAATCACAGTGTTTTGTACTGCAATAGTGACTTAAGGATAGATTTTGAAATAGTCTTTTTCTTAAACAATGCATTCTCAAGGTTGTTTTTGTAATACCCTATCAGTATCTTTTAACCTCTGAGCTATTTAAAAGCCATTCATGCATGGTTCTCACAGAAAAGTCACATAGGCATTTTGGGGGGTCTGTGGAAGAGGCTCGTTGGCTGTTTGAAAATTTAGCATGTGTCACACATTGAAATTTATGCAAAAATTATGTCTAGGTTATTTTTAATACTCATCCAGTATAAATTGTTAAATACAATAACATACTTCTTTAAGCAAAGCATGTTTCAGACTGGATCAATTAATATTAATGTATTGAACTCCACCTCAGATAAGCTAGGCAAGAATGAATTAGAAATTGACAAGCATGGCCCCTGGCATCAGGGAGTTTACAATATGGCAAGATGGATATGGAAGGAAGCAAACACAAATTTGAAAGTACTACTAGGGCAAGGTGGGTGCAGTGTCTGCCTTAGCTTTTCTCCTTCTGAGACTAAGCAGCACAGGAAAGATTTCACAGGGATTTGTGCATTAGAGAATGATCAGTTTGATATGTAGCAGCCATTAATGGAAACTGCATATGACACTCAATGTAAATATATTATAGAACAAAGTATGAAATGTAGGTTTCATGGCAATCATCAAATTCCTTTAATATTTGTCGATTTCCTTCAACGTTTGGCAAATTTAAACATGAAAGAAAACACTTGAACATGATTATCTCTAAAGATTTATTCAGCAGTGTTTTTGTAATCTGTAAGATTTGTAGAGTTACAATGTGAGAATTCCTAGTGATCCAAAACAACTAGATGCCTGGGCTTAATAGTTGAGATTGGACAATAGTATATGGAATTGTTTGAAAGTTAAAAAAAAAAAATCTATTGAAATGGCTAACACATTTGAAATCTTTATATTATAACGCAAAGCCAACAACATCTGTTATTCAGGATCAATCCAGTTTAATGCTTCCCCAATAAATCGAAGTGAATATATTTAAGCCAATTTTAAACTGATATCCCTCAAAATCTAAGCTAAATTTAAGCCCGGAAGATTTTTTCTACTGGCAATTTTAATAGAAGAGTAAAGAGTGATTACAAGAATCCTCTGTAATTAAAATCAGTGCACTCTGTACCAAAAATATTGATTATTTTTTCAAGATAGTCCTTGAGATTCTCACTGAAGTTCCTTCCAGGCCAGCAGTGTTAACAGTGATGGACCACAAAGAATTTCAATTTAATATATTCCTTTGCTTAATTCTCATGATACTTTATACTTGAATAGATATGACATATCTTCTGGCAATATTTGTATGAATATAAGATATTAAGTAATACGTAACATTCCAAACTTTTTACTGAACTGTTTCCATGGAAACCAAAAGCATGTCCTGAAAATAGAAGCATTTTTTTCCTCATTGGATAGGTATGAGGCATCTTAGAGATTCTGCTGCAGAAGAGCTAAAGTCACTGATGTCATTAATTATATACATTAATTACCTAATTGAATTTCTCAAAGGTCAAGGGAGGAAACATAAAATGTATTTTAGGCAATTTGACTTTAAACACATCACCTTTATAAAATGCCAAATCAAAAGTTCTAAATTACCATCAATACAAAACGGCTGCAGATGGTTTAATTTTAATTATAACACACAGATGAACCAAAGAGACACAATTTAATCTATACAATTAGTTTTTAGCTAAATTTGTGATTATTTAGGGTTGTCCATAAAAATTAATAAACGATTTTAACAGACTATTTTAGCAAGATAATACCTAGATGGCATTTTGATTAAGAAGAACAGAAGCAATTGAATTCTGTCCCAGATGTGGTTACTTTACTTTTTTCTTTTTTACACTCTTTCATGAAAAACCTTTTACTAAGCTTCTAATATTCTGCCAAGAATATTAGAGGAATTTAAAAGGCTCTGCCTTCATGGAACCCACAATTTAGTGACAGAACTGCAAGTTATAGGAAATTTGAATAGTAGACATTTTGTGTGCTTTTCAGGGCAGAATTCTGCCTAATACAGACTGTAAGGTACAAACTCAGAAAGATTAAAAAAACGGGAGAAAAAAACAACAAATAGGATTTTGTTTTTTCCAAAAAGACACTGACAAGAAAAGACCAGAAAAGACTGACAAGAAAAGGTCCTGTGAAGGACTCCCATTAGCTTCAATGATTAGGGATAAAGTCGTTAGGTAATGCAGAAAGTGGAGGTAGTTGCATAGACACTATGAGAAATTAGTTCCTCTCCTAACTTGTCAGTCAGAAGGCTCTCAATTCCTGGGAGAAATTAAATCTGAGGGTCTTTCAACTTGGGGATTAAAAGTGAAGCACAAAACTTGCATAAGACACAGGCTTAAAGGGGAATTAAGTAAAAGTTCAATTACTAAACTCTTAGTCTCATCCTCTACCCAGCTCCTAGTATATGTAAGAAGATCTCCAGGTACTAAATTTTTTCACCAGTGCAGTCTATACCAACCCACTTATCAATCAAATGAAGGTAGAAAACACATTTTTAGACATAAGAAAACTCAATAATTTGCATACGGTGTACTCTAAGAAAGTTACCAAAAGATATATTTCAGATGACAAAGGGGTAAACTAAGAGATAAAGACATGGGACCCAAGATATAGGAGACACAAGCCTGAGGAATGGTCAGATGAAGTACCAGAATAACAGCTAGGAAGCAGGCTTGAGAAAACACCCAGAGCAGGTCACCAAGAGAGAAAATTGGAGCCTCTAGGAAGAAGATAATTTTACATAGATAAGTTAATGGGTAATATAATGTTTTGGACTATTTATAGACATTATCAATAGATGCTTTTGACATATTTTGGAGCATATTTATTCATATTTGGAGAAAAATGTAGCAATGAGTACCTAAAAGCCAATCAAATGAAAGGTAAGAAGGAGGAAGAGAAGGAGATTATTAACTCTGGTACAAATGAAATGCTTTAAGAAAAAGTAAGTGTACTCCATGAAAAAAATGACCCAGAAATCAAGAATATTTGAATCATTATTGATGCAAAGGTTAAACACTCATTTGACAATGGCAGAAAACTTTCTAATATAACCACATGGGGAGAAACTGGCTTGGGAAAGGGGGAAGCATTGAAGTATAAGAAGTTAAATTTCCAACTAATATACTATATTTTCAATAGTCACTGTCAGAAACTGATGAATCCAATATACGTATATTATTTACAAATATGGCAGTTGATATCATTTAAAACAGCTAAAATTGAAATGACTGCCTCTTAAGAATGGGACTAAGTATAGAGAGAGGAGGGACAGAAGTATACATACACTTATTGTAAGCCTTTTTCTATTTTACTTTAGAGACTATATATGCATGTATAACTGGTAAAATATAAGTCAATTCATATATTAAATGTTATTCATAATTCGAACACGTAACCTTACAAATAATGTGAAATCCATCCCCCCAATACCTTTTCTAATTTCAATTGTCCAGAATATTCCGTTATATCTCTAGACCCTAACATAATTTGTGACTCATGTAATTTGTTGCATGACCCGTGGGCATTATGCTAAACACATAGTTTGTTACTATTTAGCTAACTTGTATGGAACTTATACTTCATTAGCCTCTGTTCTGGGTGCTTCTACATATATTAATTCATTTCATTTTCATAAAAACTCTTCAGGTATTTACATATATCAATTAGCACATAAATCCTTTTGGGTAAGTAATATTATTGTCTTTTTAAAGATTAGGAGATAGAGGACACAGTACCTAATACTACACAGTTGTTAAACAACTTAGGGAATAAAACCCAAGGTTCCTTGACTACAATGTCTTTGGTGATAACTCAATAGTATGATACATAGTAAGCAACTAGTACTAATTTTGGCTCAGATATGGTACTCAGTGAATAACACACATAAATATTAATCTGCATAAAGGATTTCAAAATACTTATAACAGCTTCCTAGTAAAGGTCTGAGAATAAACATAAGCTTAGTTTTCCACAGTGCACGTGGGTGTCAGTATTTGATACAAAATTCTCCTTTATTTTGTATTTATTTTACCTTTTCATAAAATCATTTTCTACATAAAATCTTATGTTTAAACAATATCTTTACTATATATTACTATTAATTATATATCCATTTAAAGAATGAGATAAACATCTGATATACTGACTGGAAAGTAAAAAAGGCATAATTTAATGTATAACAGTGTCACCTATTGTTTTCTGCAAGCACTGGTAAAGCATTTTGATCTCCAGAAGGGAGAATGGAATGGTTATGAAAAGGAGGATTATTTGCGAAATCATGAGATATTTCCCACTTATAGCTCATGTCACTCATACATATTTGCGTTCCCTTATTAATAATTTTTAATATCAGTGTATCATGTAGTGAACCATAACATCTATCAGATATGATCGAAACAATAGGCCATAACAATTAGCCACTAATAGACCTAATCTCATCTATATCAGTGAGAGACATTATAAACAAAAAGTAACCCTTAGGCCACAAGATTTTCATAGCTAGGCATCAGACTTTTTTGTATTTCCAGTTATAAAGCACAGGCTAGTCAGCCAGATCTACTGAGTATGTACTACATAAATATTTACAAGGAAGAAATTGTGTTCTGCTTGCAGAACAGATTAACGGGAAAAAAAAACTCAAAGGTTTATATTCTGCTTTGTTCTCCTTTAACATTTTATCTTAAGACAAGATATCTGTTGGCTCACTTGCCAAAATTAGTAAGTTACTGAATAATGAGGCCCTATTAATGATAATGCACAACAAAGAGAGTAATCACTAAAGCCTTTAATAACAAGATCAAAAGCTAAACCTGAAACGAAACAGATGACAATTAATAATAGCAGTGAATTTGATTTTTGTTTGTGAGAGATCCTGTGCAAAGATAAGAGTAAATTTTAAATATTAAATGCCAGATGCAGAAAGCTTTGTAAAGAACCATGGTTTATAAAATAATCCGTATTAATCTCAACAGAAAGACTTATAAATTTATTTTGAAAGATTTAAAGTGACACATTTTATAGTCAGTAAAAGATAATGAACAATAAATTCAAAAGAGACGAGTAGAAGCAGTCAATTTAAACCAAGTTTATAAACAGAAGAGGTGAAATGTCCAAATTTGACATCTTTGATAGCCTCAGTGGCCTCTCTTATCAATTGAACTGGGGTATTCCTATTTCCTTACTTTTGGAGGAAGGATGTGGAGAATAAAGATTTAGGACATATAGAACATTCTTCAATCCAAACACAATTGAACAATGATTTGAAGAGCTTTCATTCACTTTCATTAGCTACAGACACTTCTTCAGTGTCTATTACTGATTTTATGCATTGAATATACTATTGAATGCTGAAGATTTAGACAAAACTTAAGAATCAATTGCACTTAATTAATTGTAGAGGAAGCTTATTTCCTCTCATTTATTTATTCAGGTATTCAACAACCTTTATGAAAGGCATACTGTGTTGCCAGAAACTATGCTAAAGGGCGGGGATACAAAAATAAATGTCAATTTCTGCTTTATTTTCAACTCTTATTTTAGAAATCAGCTGCTAACATGTGCAGGTTTGTTACAAGGGTGTATTGCCAGGTTGGAGTATGACTGAGCCTGTCACCCAGGCACTGAGCATAGCCCAATAGGGAGTTTTATCCCTTGCTCCCCTTCCTCCCTTCCTCCCCTCTTGTATCCCAGTGTCTCTTGTTTCCCTATCTTTTCATGTGATACCCAATGTTTAGCTTTGACTTGTTAAGTAGAACATGTATTATTCGGTTTTCTTTCCTGCAGGAAATCAATGGAATAATGGTTTCCAGCTGTTATCCATGTTGCTGGCAAAGCCATGATTTGTTCTCTCTTATGCTATGTAGTATTTCCACCGTGTATATGTGAAGGGTGGCCTGCCCCTCCACACTGTGGGCGTTTCTTCTTAGGTGGAGGAGAGACTTGAGAAAGAAATGAGACACAGAGACAAAGTATGAAGAAAGAAAAAGTGGGGCCCAGGGACCGGCGCTCAGCGTACAGAGGACCCACACTGGCACGGTCCCTCTGAGTTCCCTTAGTATTTATTGATCATTATCTGTACTATCTGAAAAAAGGAAGTAGCAGATAATAGTGATCATCGAGGGAGAAGGTCAGCAGTAAAGATAATATGAATAAAAATCTCTGTGACATTAAATTTAAGGAAAAGTGCTGTGCCTTGATATGCCATTATGCAAACATCTCCAATAAACCTTTTTAGTGCATAAAGAGCAGCATTGCGACTAAGCAAGTCCCACCTTCGCCTAAGGTGGTTTTCTCCTTTCTCAGTAAACAGAACATACAATAGGTTTAACCACGGAGATGTTCCATTGCCCAGGGACGGGCAGGAGACAGATGCTTTTCTCTATCTCAACCGCCAAAACCGCCAAGAGGCCTTCTTCCCTCTTACACTAGTCCTCCCCAGCACAGACCCTTCACGGGTGTCAGGCTGGGGGACGTTTAGGTCTTTCTCTTCCCACGAGGCCATATTTCAGACTATCACATGGGGAGAAACCTTGGACAATACCTAGCTTTCCTAGGCAGAGGTCCCTGCGAACTTTGGCAGTGTACGTGTCCCTGGGTACTTGAGATTAAGAAAATGGTGATGACTTTTAACCAGCATACTGCCTTCAGGCACTTGTTTAACAAAGCACACCCTGCACATCCCAAAATCCTTTAAACCTTGAGTCACCACAGCACATGTCTCTTGCAAGGAAGGACAAGGTTGGGGGTAGGGTCACAGATTAACAGCATCTCAAATACAGAACAAAATGGAGTCTCTTATGTCTACTTCTTTCTATATAGACACAGTAACAGTCTGATCTTTCTTTTCCCCACATATATGCACCACATTTTCTTAATCCACGCCACCATCGGTGTGCACCTGGGCTGATTCCGTCTTTGATATTGTGAATAGTGCTGCAATGAACATATGGGTGCATATGTCTTTTTGGTAGAATGATTTATTTTCCTTTGGGTATAGAGCCAGTTATGAGATTGCTCAAAGAACTATCTAAACTGCTTTCCACAGTGACTGAACTAATTTACATTCACATCAAGAAGTTATACGTTCCCTTTTCTCCACAGCCTCACTAGCATCTGTTATTTTTTGACATTTTACCAAAGTAATTTTGACTGGTATGAGATAGTATCTCATTGTGATTTTGATTTGCATTTCTCTGATGATTGATGATGATAAGCTTTTTTTTGTATGTGTCTTGGTCACTTGTATGCCTTCTTCTAAGAAGTGTTCATGCCCTTTGCCTACTTTTTAATAGGGTCATTAATTTTTTCTTATTGATTTAAGTTATTTATAGATGCTGGATATTAGACCTTTCTCCGATGCACAGTTGTGACTATTTTCTCCCATTCTCTAGGTTGTCTGCTTACTCCGTTGATTCTTTCCATCTGCCCTTCCTCCCTTTCTCGCTCTTTCTCTCCTTCCTTTCTAACTCTCCTTCTTTCCTGTCTCTCCTTCCTTTCTTCTCTTTTCTTTTCCTTTCTTTTCTTTCTTTGTCTCACTCTGTCACCCAGGCTGGAGTCCAGTGGCACCATCTTGACCCACTGCAACCTCTGCTTCCTGGGCTCAAGTGATTCTCCAGCCTCAGCCTCCCAAGAAGCTGGCACTACAGACATGTGTCAACAATGCCCAGCTAATTATTGTATTTTATTTATTTTTTTAAATATAGATAGGGTTTCGCCATGTTGACCAGGGTGGTTTCAAACTCCTGAGCTCAAAGTGATCTGCCTGCCTCATGCTCCCAAAGTGTTTGGATTACGGGTGTGAGCCACAGTGCCCGGCCAGTTGATAATTTCTTTAGCCATGAAGAAGCTCTTTAGTTTAATCAGGTCCTACTTGTCAATTTTTGTTGCAATTGCTTTTGAGAATTTAGTCATACATTCTTTGCCAAAGCTGATAGCAAGAAATACATTTTCTAGGTTTTCTTAGAAGATTTTATAGTTTGAGGTCTTAAATTTAATCTTTTAATCTATCTTAAGTTGACTTTTGTATGTGGTGATAGGTAGGGGTCCATTTTTATTCTTTTGTTATCAGTTATCCCAGCACAATTTGTGGAATAGAAAATCTTTTCTCATTGCTCATTTTATCGTCTTTTTTGAAGATCAGATGGTCATTGTTGTGTGGCATTATTTCTGGGCTATTTTGTTCCATTGGTCTATGTGTCTGTATTTATATCAGTTTTATACATGTTTTTGTATCATATTGTTTTAGTTACTGTAGCCTTGTAGTATAGTTTGAAGTAGGATAACATGACGCCTTTGGCTTTGGTTTTTTCTGCTTACTATTGTTTCGGCTATTTGGGCTCTTTTTGGTTCTATATGAATTTTAGAATATATTTTTTTCTGATTCTGCGAAAAATGATATTGGTAGATTGTTAGGAATTGCTTTGAATTTATAAATTGCTTTTGGTAGCATGGTCATTTTAATGATATTGATTCTTCCAATGCATGAGCATAGAATATTTTTCAATTTATTCATATCATCTCTGATTCCTTTAAGCAGTATTTTGTAGTTCTCATTGTAGAGATATTTCACTCTGTGGTTAGAAGTACTCCTAGGTATTTTATTCTTCTGTGGCTAATGGGATTTCATTATTGATTTTGCTCACAGCTTGAATGTTATTAGTGTCTACAAATACCAATTACTTTTGTATATGTATTTTGTATCCTAAAATTTTACTAAAGTAGTTTATCAGGTCTAGGAGACTTTTGCTGGAATTTTTAGGGGTTTCTAGATATAGAATGGTATCTTCAGTGAAGAGATACTCTGTCTTATTCTTTTCCTATTTGGATGGCTTTTATTTCTTTTGCCTAATTGCTCTTGCTAGGATTTTTAGAACTGTGTTGAGAGTGGGCATCCTTGTCTTGTTCCAGTTCTCAAGGGAAATGTTGCCAACTTTTGCCCACTTAGTATGATGTTGGCGATGAGTTTAGAATCAAATAATAAGCTTACTGTCTACAGTGTGATGTCATGAAGAAAATAAGCAGTGAAAATATGGAACCACATGGGAAAACATCTAGTTCTGTCTTACTGGAAAGGAAGTAGAGTTATGGAAGCCTTCTAGAGATGATGCCACAAGAATGCTATTCCTATTGGTATTTCTAAGCTTTCTAAAGTTGCCACCCTGGTTTGATATTATTTACTGTTTTTAAAATAAGGTTTCTATTTTAGAACAATATTAGATTTACAGAAAAATCGCACTGATAGTATAGAGTTTTCATATACTAAACATCCAAATCTCATTGCTATTAACATCTTATATTAGTATGGTTCATTTGCTAAAACTAACAAACCAATATTGATAGCTTATTATATTGCTGTTCTTGTGATAGTGAATAAGTTTCACGAGATCTGATGGATCTATAAAGGGGACTTTCCCTGCACAAGCTCTCTTTGCCTGTTGCCATCCATATAAAACGTGACTTGCTTCTCCTTGCCTTCAACCATGATTGTGAGGCCTCTCCAGCCATGTGGAACTGTAAGTCCATTAAACCTCTTATTCCTCTTGCGTATGTGTTTATCAGCAGCCTGAAAATGAACTAATACAACATGTCCTTGGCAAAACAAAATTCAACTCATAGGAATATTGCCACCAAATTGTAATTTTAATTAAAATTCCATAATAAAAAATAAGTTAAGCATCTTTTCACAGGCTTGTTTGCCAAAATTTATCTTCTTGATAACATATATGTCCAGATATTTGCCCATTTTTTTAAATTGGGTTTTTTGCTTATTGTTGCAATTTAAATGTTTTTGTATATTATAGAAACATGTTCTCTGTCAGATATGTGTCTTCCAAATATTTTCTCTCAGTCTTGGCTTGTCTACAATTCTTTAGACAGTGTCATTTGTAAAGCAAAAGATTTTAATTTTAATAAAGAACAATTTATATTTTCTATTATAAACTTTGCTTTTGGGTTGCTACAACTTACCTTCAAAGCCAAGTTTGCCTATACTTTTATGACCTTTCTTCTAAAGCAATTTGATAGAGTTTGGCTGTGTCCTCACCCAAATTTCACATTGAATTGTAATAATCCCCATGTGCCAAGGGCGGGCCAGGTGGAGATAATTGAATCATAGGGACAGTTTTCCCCATGCTGTTATCATAGTAGTGAATAAGACTCATGAGATCTGGTGAGTTTATCAATGGGAGTCTCCCTGCACAAGCTCTCTTGCCTTGCACCATTTAAGACGTGCCTTTCCTCCTCCTTTGCCTCTGCCATGATTTTGAGGCCTTCCCAGCCATGTGGAACTGTGAGTTTATTAAATCTCTTTTTCTGTATAAATTATGCAATCTCAGGTATGTCTTTATTACCAGCATGACAACTGACTAACACATTAAATTGTTACTTGGGAAAGTGGGGTGCTGCTGTAAAGATACCTGAAAATGTGGAAGCAACTTTGGAACTGATTAACAGACAGAGGTTGGAACAGTTTGGAGAGCTCAGAAAGACAGGAAAATGTGGAAAAGTTTGGAACTTCCCAGAGACTTGTTGAATGACCTTTACCAAAATGCTGATAGTGATATGGATAATAAGGTCCAGGCTGAGGTGGTCTCAGATGGAGATGAGGATCTTGTTGGGAACTGGAATAAAGGTGACTCTTGCTATGTTTTAGCAAAGGGACTGTTGCCATTTTGCCCCTGCCCTAGAGATCTGTGGAACTTTGAACTTGAGAGAGATGATTTGGGGTATCTGGTGGAAGAAATTTTTAAGTGGAAAAGTATTCAAAAGGAAGCAGAGCATAAACGTTTTAAAAAATTGCAGCCTGATGATGAGACAGAAAAAAAAAAACATTTTCTGGGGAGAATTTCAAGCAAGCTGCAGAAATTTGCATAAATAACAAGGAGCCAAATGCCACTCATCAAAACAATGGGGAAAATGTCTCCAGGGCATGTCAAATAACATCATGGAAGCCCCTCCCATCATAGGTCCAAAGGCCTAGGAGGGAAAAATGGTTTCCTGGGATAGGTCCAGGGCCCCCCTGCTTTGTACAGCCCTGGGACTTGGTGCCCTGCATGCTAGCTGCTACAGCTGTGGCTAAAAGGGGCCAAGGTACAGCTCAGGCTGTTGCTTCAGAGGGTGCAAGCCCCAAGCCGTGGTAGCTTCCACATGGTGTTGAGCCTGCAGGTGCACAAGAGTCAAGAATTGAGTATTGGGAACCTCTGCCTAGATTTCAGATGATGTGTGAAAATGCCTGGTTGCCCAGGCAGAAGTCTGCTGCAGGGGTGGAGTTTTCTGGAGAACTACCACTAGGGCAGTGAGGAAGGGAAATGTGGGTTTGAAGCTCCCATAGAGTCCCCACTGGGGCACTGCCTAGTGGAGCTGTGAGAAGAAAGCCACCATCCTTCAGACCCCAGAATGGTAGATCCACTGACAGCTTCCACTGTACACCTGGAAAAGCTGTAGGCACTCAACTGTGGAAGCAGCTGGGGTGGGAGATTGTACCCTGCAAAGCCACAGAGGCAGAGCTTCTCAAGGCTATGGAAGCCCACCTCTTGCATAAAAATGATCTAGATGTGAGACACAGAGTCAAAGGAGATCATTCTGGGACTTTTAAGGTTTAATGACTGCCCTATTGGATTTTGGATTTTCATGGGACCTGTTGCCCCTCCGTTTTTTCCTTTTCTGCCATTTGGAATGGGCATATTTACCCAATGCCTGTACTCTCATTGTATCTAGGAAGTAACTAACTTGCTTTTGATTTTACAAGTTCATAGGCAGAAGGTACTTTCCTTGTGTCAGATGAGACTTTGGAATGTGGACTTTTGAGTTAATGCTGAAATAAGTGAAGACTTTGGGGCAGTTGGGAAGGCATGACTGGTTTTGAAATGTGAGGACATAAGATTTGGGAGGGGCCAGAGGTGGAAAGATATGGTTTGGCCATGTCCCCACTCAAATCTCACCATTAATTGTAATAATCCCCACGTGTCAAGTGGGGGGGCCAGGTGCAGATAATTGAATCATAGGGGCAGTTTCCCTCATACTGTTCTTTTTGTTGTGAATAAGTTTCACAAGGCCTGATGGTTTTATAAACCTGCACAAGCTCTCTTGCCCGTCACCATGTAAGATGTGCCTTTGTTTCTCCTTTGCCTTCTGCCATGATTGTGAGGCCACCCCAGCCAAGTGGAACTGTGAGTCCATTAAACCTACTTTTCTGTATAAATTACCCAGTCTCCGTTATGTCTTTATTAGTAGCATGAGAACTGAAAAATACACAATTATAATTTTATATTTTGCATTTAGTGTAATCATAAATATTGAAGTAATTATTGTGAAAAGTGTTAAGATGTGCCTCTAGATTCATTTCTTATTTTGCATGTGGATGTTCCATTTTTTCCATAACATTTGCTGAAAAGACTAATTTTCTTCATAAATTTGACTTTGCTCCTTAGCCCAAAAATTATGTTTATATAAACCTATTTCTTTTTTTTTGTTAGAACTTGAAAAGTTACCCCCTGGACATGGATGAATATTTATTTTGTACTTAAATCTGCAAATAATTAAGTATCCCTTGTCCTGAGATGATTATTTCCCTCATAATAGACTTCTGCTGCATTCACATTGTTCCAGCTTTTGATTGACCATTTGGAATATGACAGTTGCTTGTCGCATTTCATTTGGCTGCGGTCTCCCTTAGCTTGTTTTTGCAGTTATCCCTGGAGTGTACTTTGCTTTATGTGGTGTCTAAAGAAGCTTGCCTCTGTCTTTTCAGAAATCTTTGACCTAATGAGAAAACTAAAAAGACTTTCTGAAAATGTTGATTTT
>NW_016804677.1:80808-86305 GCF_001698545.2 Rhinopithecus bieti
TTGGACATGAAGTCCTTGCCGCTGCCTATGTCCTGAATGGTATTACCTAGGTTTTCTTCTAGGGTTTTTATGGTTTTAGATCTAACATTTAAGTCTCTAATCCATTTTGAATTAATTTTCATATAAGGAGTAAGGAAAGGATGCAGTTTCAGCTTTCTACTTATGGCTAGCCAATTTTCCCAGCACCATTTATTAAACCTATTTCTAAACTCTGCATCCTGTTTCATTGATCTATTTGTCTGTTATTTCACAAATATCACACTGTCTTAATTTATCCTAGCTTTACAGTAAGCCTTGATGTCAGGTAATTGAAGCCCTCCAACTTTGTTCTTCCCTGTTAATACTGTGTCAGTATTCTGGGTATTTTGTCTCTCCATATAAATTTTATAATCATTTGGTTGATATTCAAAAAATAACTTGATGGGATTGGGATTGTACTAAATATATAGATCAAGTTAAGAAAAATGAACATATTAACAATATTGAGTCTTTCTATCCATGAACATAAAATATCTCTGCATTTATTTAGATCTTTTTTTTATTTCCACCAGAGTTTTGTATTTTTTCTCCTATTGATCTGGTATATATTTTGTTAGGTTTATACCAAGTATTTAGTTTTTATATTATTGTGAATAGTGTGATTTTATTGCAAAAATTCAATTTTTTATCGCTGGCATGTAAGAAAACAATTTATGTTTATATTTCAACTTTGTTTCCTAAAAACTTGGTATAATTAGTTACAAATTGCATGTTTGTGTTGTTGTTGTTGACTCTTTGAAAACGTTTTGAGAATATTATGAACCTTGCACAAAGACAGTTTTATTTCTTCCTTCTGGATTTGTGGATTATGTTAATTGATTTTCAAATGCTAACCAGTATTGCATACCTGGAATATTTCACTTGGTCACGGTGCCCAAGTAATATATATGTTGTTGGATTATATTTGCTAATATTTTATTAAGGATTTTTTCATTTATGTTCATAAAAGAAAATGTCTTCACTCTTGATTTTTGTCTTTTGTTCTGAAGCCCACTTTGTCTAAAATTCAAACAGGTATTTCTCCTTTTATGTTGTGATAGCATGGTATAGATTTCCCTATCTCCTCACTTTCAACAGAAGTTTTAAATTTAAAATAGGTTTCTTGTAAGCAGATGTTTCATTCAGTTTGGGCTACTATAACAAATTACTATTAACTTGGTGGCTTATAAACAACAGAAAACATTAAGAAAATGATAGTCTACAATTTTCCTTTTTGTAATATTTTTGAGTGTTGTTAGTATGAGGATAGGTAGACTTCATAGAATAATTCAGAAAGCACTTCTTCTGCTTCTATTTCCTGAAAGAGAATTCTACAGATGACTGATACAGTGTTGTCTTTAAATATACCATAGAAATCACCAGTGAACCAATCTGGGCCTTGTGCTTTCTGGTATGGAAGGTTTCATTTATTGATTCAATTTCCTAATAAACATGTTTCTATTCATAATCATAAATTTTTCTTTATGTATATTTTAGATTATATCTTTCAAATAATTGGTCCATTTCATCTATGTTATCAAATTTGTTGGCATAGAGTTCTTCATAATATTTCTTTTAATGTCCACGGAATCAGTCGTGATGCTCTTTTCTGATAGTAATCTGTATCTTCTTTCTTTTTTAATTAGTTAACCTGTCTAGAAATTTCTCAACTGTGTTTATCTTTTCTAAAAACAGATTTTGTTATATTGATTGCATTAATCCATATTTGCAATTTCATTGATTTTTTCTCTATTTTGGATTATGTTTTTGCTTCTTTTAATTTAGATTTAATTTGCTCTACTTTTTAAATTACTAAGGTAGATGCTTATATTATTCATTTTATATTCCTCTTCTAATATATACATTCAATGCTCTAAAATTCTCTCTAGGCTCTGTTTGCATAGCATCTCACAAATTTTGATAAGTTCTACTTTATGTTTCATTCATTTAGTTCAAAACACTTTTAATTTTTTGAGACTTTTCTTTGATCCACGCATTGCTTTAAAGTTTTGTTTTGTTTTGTTTTAGTCTCTGACTATTTGGAAAAATTCCAGCTATCTTTCTTTATTGATTTCTAGATTAATTCCATTATGGTCCAAAAGATACTATGTATGATTTCTACTTTTTAAAATTTGTTAACGTGTGTTTCCTATCTTAGGATGTTCTATGTTAACTTCACTATAGTTTGTATTCTGTTGTTGCTGTATGGAATATTCCACAACTGTCAAGTAGATCAAGGTGACTAATGGTACTGTTTAGGTCAACTATATCCCTACTGATTTTCTGCCTGCTTGATCTATAAATTATTCATAGAGGTATGTTAATATTTCCAACTATAATAGTGGATTTGTCTCCTCCTTTCAGTCTCATCAGTGTTTCCTCATGTAACTTTGATGCTATGTTGTTAGGTGAATACATATTTAAGACTGTGAAGGCCTTATGAAAACATGACTTCTTTATCACTACACAATGCTCCTCTTTATTCCTGATTTTTGTCTTCTGTTCTGAAGACCACTTTGTCTAAAATTCAAACAGCCATTATCCTTTCATTTTGTGATAGCATGGTATAGATTTTCCTATTTCCTCACTTTTAACATAAGTTTTAAATTTAAAATAGGTTTAATATAGGCAAATGTTTCATTCAGTTTTGGCTACTATAACAAATTACTATTAACTTGGTGGCTTATAAACAACCAAAATTTCTCTCTTGCAGTTATAGAAGCATGGCTAGGTCCTCATGAGCGCCTTATTTACACACACACACACACACACACACTTGACATAGTATGCAATAGGTAGTATTCTAAACCTCACTCTCATCCCACCCTCAAGTAGGCAGCCCTTTTGTCCTAGACCCTGTTGTTCTTTTCTTCATGTCCATAGTTACTCAACATTTATCTCTACTTATAATTGAGAACATGCAGTACTTGGTTTTCTGTTCCAGAGTTAATTTGCTTAGGATAAAGGCCTCCCACTCCATCTATGTTGCTGCAAAGGAGATGATCTCATTCTTTTTTATGTCTCTGTAGTATTCTATGATGTATGATTACCGTATTTTCTTTATCCAGTCTACTATTGGTGAGTATACAGATTGGTTTTCTGTCTGCTTTTGTGAATAGTGCTGCAATGAACATATGTGTCTTTATGGCAGGTCAATTTATATTCCCTTGGGTATATACCCAATAAGGGGATTGTTGGATCAAATGACAATTTTATTTGAAGTTCTTTGAGAAATCACCAAATTTCTTCTCACACTGGCTAAACTAATTTACATTCCCACCAGCACTGTGTGTTTCCTATTCTCCACAACTTAATCAGCATTTGTTTTATTTCACTTTTAGTAATAACAATTCTGACTGGTGTGAGATGGTATCTCATTGCAATTTTGATTTTTTTTCTAATTATTAGTAATGTTGAGCATTTTTGTATGCTTGTTGGATGTATGTCTTCTTTTGAATAGTTTCTGATTATGTCCTTTGCCCACTTTTTTCTTGAGATGGAGTCTCCCAGGCTGGAGTGCAGTGGCAAAATCTTGGTTCACTGCAACCTCCACCTCCCAGATTCAAGTGATTCTCCTGTCTCAGCCTCCCGAGTTGCTGGGATTACAGGTGTGTGCCACCATCCCCAGCTAATTTTTGTATTTTTAGTAGAGACAGGGTTTCACCATGATGGCCAAGCTGGTGGTGAACTCCTGACCTCAAGTGATCAACCCACTTCGACCTCCCAAAGTGCTGGGGTTACAGGCGTGAGCCATTGCACCCAGCCTTTGCCCACTTTTTAATGGTGATGTTTGTTGCTTATTTGCTTAACTTCCTTATAGATTCTGGATGTGAGACCTTTGTTGGATGCCTAGTTTGCAAATATTTTCTCCCATTCTGTAAATATATTACTTAAGTAGCGTGAATTTGAAAAGCATTTGGGCTTATTATTTGTGAACGCTCTAACTTTAAGCCAGTTTGGTACCTTGTGGCCAAAAACACATAATAAAATATGTGTTTGTACACATAAATGAACACATACTGATACAAGGATACCACAGCTTTTACTCAGAACTCTAGCAATGAGATAGTAATACAAACTCACCAGTTTGCAAAAATAATAACAATAAGAAATGGTTGGATACAAATAGTGGATTTTATCTCAGTAAAATGTAACAGCAAACTTAAAGCAGGCAGAAAAGAAAACACCAGAGTGATATATAGATAACTTGGGAACTTTATAGTTGCAGGTTGACAACTTATGTCTAAGTTTTCCTTGATATACTTTGCACATCAGTTTAAAATGCTCACAAAAACAGAACTAATGTGTAACCAGCAGAAGTATTAGAAAACCTGGCATGCCCTTCCATTTCCACAACCATTTGTAAGTAGAGGCACCATTAAACCAAATGGGGTGCCTTAAAGGAAGTCATTCTCTTTGTTTTCTCATTCTTAGATGATTTGTTTCACACGGTTTTCTTAAAGGGAGAAAATGAACTGTGGCCTAGGGTTTTGTGTAGTGGATAAAAATGTGCTGATTGTGAATGGGACACCACAGTACGTCATCACTGAGTTACTTCCACCCTCTTACATGTCTTAGTTTCTTTCTCTGAAGGTTTAGCACTTCTGAGAGGTCTCAAATGTAGAGTAACCAGATCTTATATGCATTTCCTGAATGAGCCTTTTTAAGCTAATTTTTTGGAGTTTCCCTGTAGGGATGCTGCACGTTGTTGGGTGTCAACCCCTCAGACACCTCTACTCAGCCCTCCCCCCACCCCAGTAACCCAGGGGCACCTTTTGGTTGGGATGAGAAAAATACCATTTCTCTTCAGAACAGAGAAAAGTCAGTCTCTGTTGTTTATCTACAAAACAACAGTTCATTTCCCAATGCACAAACCAATTGAAATCATTTTTTTGAGGAAAGTCAATGGAGAAGACTAATTAGAATGTACCTCCAAACTACAATTAGGATCCCAAACAACAGCTTCCTAGAAAAAAAGAAAGAAAAACAGCTAAAACCCTTTCTTGTAAAGTGTCCTCAGCCACCACTAACTTTGTAGCTCTTAGGAATCCACCATTACACATGCCAAGGTCAAATCCTCGAACAGTACAAGGTAATCTCTTGGATCTCCCAAAGCCAAAGATGTAAGGTAATGCAATACAGGAAATCAGCGCTTTAGACTTAAGAATCTGCCCATGACTCTTTAAACTTCACAAAGAAAATACAACACCCCAAAAAGGGTTGAGTAACACCTTTGTAATGAGTCCTTCAAGGGTTTTGAGTCATTACAAGCCTTCTTAGATATTTTTATCTTGACACTGAAGATGGAGAAGGAGGAGGGAGGAATAGAGTGGAAGAAAAGTAAAGGAAAGAATATTTTTTTTAAGACAGGAAGCAAACACAGAAACCAAGCACACGGTTTTATGTGTTTTTCTTTTCTTTTGTAGCTGTGAGGAATTTTAGCCAATTCAGAGGTCTTATTTTCCATAATTTGGAATTC
>NW_016804677.1:88057-93398 GCF_001698545.2 Rhinopithecus bieti
TTTTTTTTTTTTTTTTTTTTGGAATATTCTGGTAAGCCTTTTCTAGATGTCCGATTTCAATCTGGAACAAGTAAGCTTCAAATTCAACACTAAGGCTTATGGAAGCTCATTTCAATTATTTTCATATTGTTAGTGCTGCATGTTGGTATGCATTAGTAGGACATTAATCCAGATGCCACTTTTTTTTCTTATCTAGTTTAGAGCTTTATCCAGGGTCAAGAAAGGAACCGTAGCATAGCTAACTTCTTAAACACATATAGTACATCCAAAGACTCCTACACATCCATGTACTCTTAGGTTGGCTGTGAAATGGTCATTAGCAGCACCAATCAGAAGTGTCTGAGTCCAACCACACAGATACACAACAGTATTATATTTTATCAATAAGCAGATGAAGTAGAGTGGCCTAGAGGTAGGTGTCAGTGAGCAAGAAGGATGAAAAGATATACCTGAGAAACGGGAGTGTTCTGAATTCAAAGGTCAGAGCCTGAGTGGGGTAAGGAAAGAATCCATGCATAGGGTGTGTGGAGGGGCAATCTGACATGTGGTCTGAGAGACAAGCAGAATGAAGAGGGCTTCCACATGAAAGGCATATCAGCGTGAGGTATAGATAACTGAGCAGGGTAAGCAAGGTTTCCATACAGGGTGGTGGCATCAGCAACAGTCTGGCTTAATATGTGGGAGCAAAATGAGGTAAAAGTACACTCATACAAAAGGTGACAGGATTTTGGAGCCCAAAATAGGTGAGAAAGAAATCTAGGCTGATATGGAAATTAAGGTGGCAGTTAAGGGAGACTGTGTCTATATGAAGATATTGATCACACACGTATATATATTAAAGCTAATGGGGACAAAAGAAGGCTTTAACAAATATGGTAAAGGAAAAGAAAAGAAACCCTAATAGGTTTCACTCTGTGTCTCCATCAAAATCTCATCCTGAATTGTAATCTCCACATGTCAGGGGAGGGGCCTAGGGGAGGTGACTGAATCATGGGGTAGACTTTTCCTTTACTATTCTTGTTATAATGAGTACTCACGAGATCTGATAGTTTCAAGTGTGTGATACATCCCCACTCTCTCTCTCTCCTGCTGCCATGTAAGATGTGCCTTGCTTCCTCTTCACTTTCTGCTATAATTGTAAGTTTCCTGAGGCCTCCCCAGCCATGTGGAACGATGAGTCAATTAAACCTCTTTGGTTTATAAATTACCCCATTTCAGGTAGCTTCTTATAGCAATGTGAAAACAAACTAACACAGAAAATTGGTACCAAGCGTGGGGCACTGCTATAAACATACCTGAAAATGTGGAAGCGAGTTTGAAACTGGGTAACAGGCAGAGGTTGAAACAGTTTGGAGAGCTCAGAAGAAGGCTGGAAAATGTGGAAAAGCTTGAAACTTCCTAGAGATTTGTTAAATGGATTTGACCAAAATGATATTACTGATATGGACAATAAAGTCCAGACTAAGGTGGTCTCAGATGGAGATGAGGATCTTATTGGGAATTGGAGGAAGGGTCACTCTTGCTATGCTTTTACAAATAGACTGGTGACATTTTGCCCCTGCCCTAGAGATCTATGGAACTTGAGAAAGATGATTTAGGGTATCTGGCAGAAGATATTTCTAAGCAACAAAGAAGTCAAGATTTGATCTGGCTGTTTCTAAATCTGTACACTCATGTGTGATTATATGGTCATAATATAACAGGGTTAATTTTCTAATTTTGTGGCTGTATTGCTATTATGTAGGAGAATATTCTTGACTAAAGGTAATATACACCAAATTATTCAGAAGGGATTACAAAAAAGGTAATCAATTTACTCTCAAATGTTTCCAGTAAAAAAATAAAAGTTATTTGTAGTATATTTGCAACTTTTCTATTATTTTAAGATCTGTTATATAAACCTACCAAAGCTATGAGATGGGGATATTGCATTATTATATTGGACAGAGTGCTGCAGTATATATTTTACCTCCTTGGCATGATGATCTGTAGAAGGGATTCTCGGTAGAAGAGAATGAATGCACTTTTACTACATTTTGATGATGAGATTAACTTCTCTGTAAATCACAGGAGAATATGTAGAAAGAGAAAGTTCATAAATTTTCATGTTTGTGGCCTTATATTAGATTTTTAATTTATTTAAATTAAAACCAGAAATAAAACAAAACAGGAAATTCTTTTCTGAGAGAAAGTAGCATATAACAACAGATGGTAGCATTTCCTGGGATATTAAAGAGCCCTAATTCACCCTTGCCTAGATATCCTGCTTAAGACATGGACTATCTTACTTAGAATATTTTGCTTGCTATAGGAATGATAACCTGCCAAAACTCAAGGATATTTCTAGCACTGGAAATTCTATTAGGGAGAAAAGACTTTTGAATCTTGTTCAGAGTAGATACAAAAGATGCTGTAGTCATCTGAGGCCAAGAAACTGCAGAATTTGATGTAATGCCCAAAGGTGTTTGGAATCTGGAAGCATACAAGTGACTTTGGCTGAATCTTTGCAAGCTTTAGAAGAGGCTTTCTTTCTTGCTGAAAATCAGAATGCATACTGGATAAACCTCTTAAAAACACTTCAGACAGCTGGAGAAAAAGTCATCTGCATTCACACAGATGACAGAGATTCTGTAACAGAGGAGATTCGCCCAGGTAATTTAGATTCAGATACCATTTGGCATGGGTTTTGGCTGGAGAAGAAGTCCTGACAACCACTTTGCAAATGTGTGGGAAGCCAGGTTGTAACACGCCTGTGCACTGTCTCTAAGTACAAATTGCCAAGTAAAAGGGAACTTAATTCCTTACCAAATGAATACACCTCTGAATCTGCCCCTCCAGATAACATCTTAGGGCAGTGGCAGAGAAACTGTGATTAATGGCACTTCTCAGTCACTAAAACTTTAGAACAATGAAAACATCCCTCTTTTTGTACTACTTACAGAGAGTCACAGACATTTCATGGTAGATTGTACTTATTTAGAAAACAGTCACACAGAATGCAAGGCTTATTGGGGGAATTTCAGGATATCCAGAAGAGACACATGAATTTTACAGTAGTATAGTCAGCCTCTATATCCTCTCTTGGTATAGACAACTGAGATCAAGTAGTGGAGGCAAAAGAGGCACGAACAGTTACCACATTATGGATGTTGGGTGGGTGGATGAACAATTACACATAAGTCAGCTACTTCCTGTTCTATAGCCTAATGTTGGTGATGAGCCAAAGACGATATTCAACATTTTGTGCCCAGAATCTAGGGCAAGGAGTGGGGAAGCAATGACTTTAAGGATAAGGAAAATTTGACTGGACAGTAGGTCAGGAGTTACATGCTGAACTTTAGTCCTTATTTAGTTGTCTTGAAGCCAATGCCAGCTGTCCATATCTTAGTTATATGGAGCCAATAAAAGGGTTTTTGAGTTTCCGGACTCAAAAGAAGTTAGACCTGTGGCTGAGCCTTTGAATAGAACACATGCAATGGTGGGTGGACAGAGAATCCCCAAGGCCAAAATTATACCTTGGAAGTGGAGGCTCAGGTACAACCCTAACCTATGATCCCAGGTTGAAAAAAATCTATGACTACTTCCTTAAGTAATGGCACAAAAAAGGTTGAGGTAGCCCTGCAACTGGGAATAGGGTAAAGTTACACATTAGCTTTAGATAGCTTCACAGGAGGAGATCTCAGAATATGGTTGTTAATGGGGAATTTAAAAGGTGAGTAGAAGAACTACAAAATTGCTAGATATTAGTCATGCGTGAAAAGAAAGAAAAACAAATACACAGACAAAAACAAAAGCAAGCAAATGAGCAATCAATACTCAGATTAAACTTGCAGATTAAAATTCCAAAGAATACAAAGGAAATTAATATTATGAATTTAATGATCAAATTTAATGTTATTATTTAAATAATAAAAAACCAGAAGAACCAACAGGCTAAAAGAAATAGAAGAATTCATACACTAGAAATGGAAACAGTATCATAATCTGTAATGAACGTCAGAAGTTTGTTTACAGTCTCCAAATATGAAAAGCAAATTTCTATAATATATGTGGTAAAAACTAGGAGATATGAATTTAAGAAACAGGTGGATCATCTCACTCAGGGTCTCAGTTTCAAGGTTTCTTCTTCAAAGTGAAATTCTTTCCTCACCAGTCTTAACTGATAAACAAGTCATTTGTATCACATCATAGGATGTCAATTCACTTTACTGAACTTAAAATCAGATAAAATTATTGTGTGTGTTTATACTGTCAGACTCTTCACATTAGAATCGAAGAATAAAGAATTAAGGAGGTTATTTTCTAATCTGTAATGAGCACATGGAACATAGCCTTAACTATGATAGGTGTTCAGTCAATATATATGGACTACTGGATGAATGAAAAAAGTAACCAATTGAAAAATAAAATGAATAATAAGGTATCATCTCACCCCAGTAAAAATGGCTTTTATCCAAAAGATAGACAATAATGAATACTGGTGAGGATGTGGAGAACAGGATACCCTCATACGCTGTTGGTGGGAATGTTAATTAGTACAACCCCATGGAGAACAATATAGAAGTTTTCACAAAAAGTAAAAATAAAGCTACCATATAATCCAGCAATCACATTGCTAGGTATATACTCAAAATAAAGGAAATCAGTATATTGAAGGGATATCAGCACTTCTATGTTTATTGTAGCACTATTCATAATAGGCAAGATTTAGAAGCAAATTAAGTGCTTCCATTGTTTTTAATCCATCAGCAGAAGAATGGATAAAGAAAATGTGGTACATATACACAATGGAATACTATTCAGCCATAAAAAGAATGAGATTCAGTTATTTGAAACAACATGGATGAAACTGAGTCATGCTAAGTGAAATAAACCAGGCACAGCAAGACAAACTTCATATGTTCACACTTACTTGTGGGCGGTAAAAATTAAAACAATTGAACTCATGAATATAGAGAGTAGAAGGATGGTTACCAAAGGCTGGGAAGGGTAGTGAGGGGATGGGAGGAAGTGAGGATAGTTAATGGGTACAAAAGAATATGTAGAAAGAATGAATACAATCTAGTATTTGATAGCAAAACAGGGTGATTATTGTCAGTTATAATTTAATTGCACATCTTAAAATATCTATGAGTATAATTGGATTGGTTTTAAAACAAAGTATAAATGTTTGAGGTAATGGCTACTCCTATGTGATTATTATGCATTGTATGCCTGTATCAAAGCATCTCATGTACCCCATAAAATATACACCTATTATACACCCACGAAATTAAAAAAGTAAAGTGAAAGTATAATTATTTAAATTTTAAAAATATGTGGAATCAATTCTAAAACAGAC
>NW_016804677.1:93824-95753 GCF_001698545.2 Rhinopithecus bieti
GGAAAAAAAAACACACAGTAATTTAAAAACTACATTTCACAGAAGTTGCGGGGAGGAAAGGGCAATAAAGAAAAATAATACTAATTAAAAATGTGAAACACGACAATAAAATGTGTATTTCATGAAGGCAGGGATGTTTGTCCATTTTCTTTGCTGCTTTATCTCTAGTACCTATAATGCACCTGGCACAGAACAGACTCTGAATAAATATTTTTGGAATAAAATATGTCTAGTTAAACAACTACTCATAATAAATATAAATAAACACATATACTGTTTAAAAAATCAGATTAGATTAAAAGTATACAAACAAAATTTAGCTTCTGTACTGACCTAAAAGAGAATATATTTTTTTAAAAAATTATGAGTATGGGAGAAGAAATGTCAAAAGAAATATTAACCAGAATAAACCAGATGCAGCAAAGTTAATATGACATAAATACTATTTTAGAGGAGAATCATTATTAGGGCAAAAGAATATAGTAGGCACATAAATGTGCCCTTCAGGTCTCTTGTGTGAACACACAAAGTCCCCAATTCCCGCAGGTACCCTGATGAGGTTTTAAAATTCATCTTTATGTAATATTACATGTTACAGAAATACAATTATATGTGTGCAAGGTGTTTCCAGATCAGAGACACATTTCTTATTAATTACCTCAGAGGAGGTGATAAAAGGCAGATGAAAAACCTGCCTGTATGAGTAGCCAGACACTGCATAAGCAAAGGAAAGAGAAATTACATAAGCAGGGAACAGAGAACAATGTTTATCTTTATTTACATACAGCACAGTGACAACCCTGCCCCTCCTCTGCAGAAATGATTTTTTTTAAATTTGCTCCTTTGAGGTGGAATAGAAAGTATCTATGGGTTCTCACCTTAACACTTTAAATATAAATACCTTTTTTTTTTTCAAGAGCCAGATAAACTCTGGTGTCTCCAGACCTAGAGATGTTTTCTGGTATGAGATTCATATATTCTGACATGTAAATACCTACAGAGATAGTGCTCCAGTATTCCTGACACCTTGAGACTTAACCAGGTACCTACTCTGAGTTGTAACCATTTGGCTTTCTGGATCAGAGTAACTAACTAAAAAAAATGCCTACAGATCTAATTCGCATGCTACCTAAAGAATAATATGCTTCTATAGGAAATGAAAAGATAAAACCTGTGTATTATAAAATTTCCATATTACAGACAGGAATTTAAAAAATATATAAGAAAATAGTATAAGTAACATTTTGCCAAATTTTTTGAAAATTATTAGTAAAATGTATTTTTAAAACTAAATAACTGAATATATCCACAATCATTAATAAAACGGAGCTGACAGTCGATTTCTACCTCTGCCCTAATGAAAAAGACACCAGGGCCAGGAAGTATTATAGGCAAATTTAATCAAATATTCAAGTGACTGACAGTTCATATAGAATACAAATGATTATTATTTTATTTTATTTTATTTATTTATTTAAGATGGAGTTTCACTCTGTCACTCAGAAAAGACCAAATTTACAACTGATTGGTGTACATGAAAGTGATGGGGAGAATGGAACCAAGTTGGAAAACACTGCAGGATATTATCCAGGAAAACTTCCCCAACCTAGCATGGCAGGTCAACATTTAAATTCAGGAAATACAGAGGATGCCACAAAGATACTCCTAGAGAACAACAACTCCAAGATACATAATTGTCAGATTCACCAAAGTTGAAATGAAGGAAAAAACATGAAGGGGAGCCAGAGAGAAAGGTCGGGTTACCCACAAAGGGAAGCCTATCAGACTAACAGCAGATCTCTCAGCAGAAACTCTCCAAGCCAGAAGAGAGTGGGGAACAATATTCAACATTCTTAAAGAAAAGAATTTTCAACCCAGAATTTCATATACAGCCAAACTAAGTTTCATAAGTGAAGGAAAAATAAAATC
>NW_016804677.1:100140-110054 GCF_001698545.2 Rhinopithecus bieti
CCTAGAACTTAAAGTATAATAAAAAAGAAAAGAAAAGAAAAAAAATCTGGAGCAGGGACAGATTAACATGGCTGAATAGAAGGCTCCACAGATCACTTCTTACTCTCTACAAGAACACCAATTTAACAATTATCTTCAGAAAAAGCACCTTCAAGAGAACAAAAAATGAGGAGAACATTCACAGTACCTAGTTTTAACATCCTATTGCTGAATGAAGCACTGAAGAGGTTAGGAGACAGTCTTAAATTGCCTATATTACCCCTCACCCATCCATAGTGGCCCATGTAGCACAGAGAGAATCTATGTGCTTGTGTGAGAGAGAAACCACAATAGTAAGACATTGCATTAAACCCAGTGGTGTCCTGTCACAGCACAAAGTAAATTCAGGCTGAACTCAGTTGACAACAGCCCGTGGAGGAGGAGGGCATTTAAAGTAGCCATACCCAGAGGGTAATTGTCCATCCTAGCAGTAGGAACTTGAGTCCTGACAAGCCTTGCCACCACAGTCTAATGTAATTTGGGGTTCTAAATAAACTTGAAAGGCAGTCTAGGCCACAAAAACTGAAACTCCTAGGTGAGTCCTACTGCTGAACTGTGCTCAAATCAAGTGGGCTGTAGGAGCAGGTAATCTACTGGGACACTTGCCATGGAGGCTAAGGAAGTGTTTGCATCACTCCTCCTCTAGCCCCAGGCTGTAGAGCTGCTGTATCCAAAAGAGACTTCCTTTTGCTTGAGGAGATGAGAGAGGAAAGAGGACTTTGTTTTGCATCTTGAATCCCAGCTCAGCCACAGTAGGACAGAGCAACAGTAAGAGTCGTGAGGCCCCCTTTCCATGCCCTAGCTCCTGGGAAACATTTCTAGACTCACTCTGGGCAAGAAAAAAACACACTGCCTACAAGGGATGAACCCAGTCCTGGCAGAAGCCGTGCGTGACCTGCTGACTAAAAAGCCCTTTGTTCCTGAATCACCAGCCCAGATACACAGGTAATATGCCATAGGCTTTGGGTAAGACTCTGAGACTTCCTTGCTTCAGGTGAGACTCAGCACATTTCAAGCTGTGGTGGCTACAGGAAGAGACTCTTTCTGCTTGAGAAAAGCAGAGGGAAAAGTATAGTATACTTTGCCTTAAAACTTAGGTACCAGCTTGGACATAGGGAAGTAGGGCACCAAGTAGGCTCTTGGAGCCCCCAGTTCCAGGCCTTGGCCCTTGAATGGTATTTCTGAAGCTTCCCTGGGCCAGAGGGGAGCCCACTGCACTCAAGGGTGAGTTCCAGGCCAGGCAACATTCATTACAAGCTTACTGAAGAGCAACTGGGCCTTAAGAGAACATCGGTGGAAGCCTGGTGGTACTCCCCATTGGCCTGTGGTGGTGGACATGGGGTAAGGCTACTTTGCCTGTAGAAAAGGGAGGGAAGAGTAGAAAAGATTTCAACTTACAGGTTGATTCCTAGCTTGTCCACAGTACAACAGAACACCAGGTAGACTTTAAAGACTTTTTACTCTAGTCTCTGGCTTCCAAATGGCCTCTCTGGACCCTCAGACCCTGAAAGAAAGAACAGAGCCTAGATGGCTACTCCACTTGCTGATTGTACAGCCCCAGGGACTTGTGTTATCATAGGCAGTAACCAGGTAGTGGTTACAGTGGCCCATTGGTGAGACCCAGAGCTTAGCTGGCTTTATGTCTAACCCAGCACAGTCCCGGTGTTGGTGGCAACAGCGGTAATTGTTTCTTGCCATCCCCTGCTTCAGGTGGCTTATTACACAGAGAGACTTTATTTGTTTGGTAGAATGTAAGGGAAGAGAACAAGAATCTCTGACTGATAATCCAGAGATTTCTTTCAGATCTTATCTAAGAACATAAAGGTCATATCTCTATGAGTCTTCAAGTGTTACTGGGTTTGGGGTCCTCTGTAATGTGGATGTGGTTAAAGCACAACACTCAAGTCCTTTCAAATACCTGAAAAGCCTTCCCAGGAAACATGGGTACAAACAAGTCCAGACTTTGAAGACTACAGTGAATACCTAACTCTTAAATGCCCTGACACAGATGAATATTCACAAGCATAAAGACTATCCAGGAAAACATGATCTCACCAAAGGAACTAAATGAGCTACCAGGGACAAATTGTGAAGAAACAGAGATTTGTGACCTTTCAGAGAATTCAAAATAGCTGTTTTGAGGAAACTCAAAGAAATTCAAGAAAACACAGGGAAGGAATTTAGAATTCTATCAGATACATTTAAGAAAGAAATTGAAATAATATTTAAAAATCAAGCAGAAATACTGGAGTTAAATAATGTAATTCACATAATGAAGAATGTATCAATTTTTTTAATTGCAGAATTGATCAGGCAGAAGAAAGAATCAGTGAACTTGAAGACAGGCTATTTGAAAATACACACCCAGAGGAGACAAAAGAAAAAAAGGCATGCTTACAGAATCTAGAAAACAGCCTCAAAAGGACAAAATCTAAGAGTTATTGGCCTTAAAAAGGAAATAGAGAGAGAGGTAGGGGTAGAAAGTTGTTTCAAAGGAATAATATCAGAGAACTTGCCAAAGCTAGAGAAATATATTAATATCCAAGTATAAGAATGTTATAGAATACTAAGCAGATTTAAACCAAATAAGGCTACCTTAAGGCATTTAACAATCAATCTCCCAAAGGTCAAGAATAAGGAGAGGATCCTAAAAGCAGCAAGAAAAAATAAACAAATAACGTGAAATGGAGTTCCAATATATCTGGCAGCAGCCATCTCAGTGGAAACCTTATAGGCCAGGAAGGAGTGGAATGACATATTTAAAGTGCTAAAGGGAAAAAAACCAACTTTTATGCTAAAATAGTTTACTTGGTTAAAATATCCTTCAAACATAAGGAAAAATAAAGACTTTCCCAGACATAGAAATGCTGAGGGATTTTGTCAATGCCAGACCTGTGCTATAAGAAATGTTAAAGTGAGTTCTTCAATCTGAAAGAAGGAGAGATTAATGAGCAATCAGAAATCACCTGAATGTACAATTCTCACTGATAATAGTAAGTGCAGAGAAAAACTTAGAATATTGTAACACTGAAATTGTGGCATGTAAAGTACTCAAGTATAAAGACTAAATAATGAAAAAAATAATAATAACTACATTAAAAAACAGTGGGGACAAAGTTTTCCCTGGGATCTGTCACACAAAATAATAATAACAATAATTATTATTATTATAATAAGTTGAACTACTTTTCAAGATGTAGACAGTACAATAAGATATAAATAGAAAGAACAAAAAGTTAAGCAGTGAGAGAATTCAGTTAAAGTGTAGACTTTATTAGTTTTGTTTTTGCTTGGTATTTGTTTTGTCTATGCAAACAGTGTTAAGTTTTTTCAGTTTAAAATAATGAGTTATTAGTATTTGCAAGCCTCATGGTAATCACAAATCAAAAAATATAATAAATACACAAACAAAACAAAACAAAACAAACAAACAAACAAACAAAAAAAAAAACAAATCATACCACCAGAGAAAATTACCTTCAGGAAGGTAATTTGTTTTCTGTTTGTTTTGTGATTTTGCTCTTTCTTCTTTTTTTCCTGTCAAGAAGGACATTACCACAGTGTTACTGGATTTGGGGTGCTCTGTAATGCAGACAGATTCAGACAGATTTCCTTCCTGTCAGGAAGATAGGAATGAAAGAAGGAAGAGGAAATCACAGAATAACCAGAAAACAAATAACAAAATAGCAATGTAAGTCATTACTCATTAATAATAAGATTGAATGTAAATGGACTAAGGTGTCCTATCAACATACATTAAGTTGCTGAAAGTAGGAAAAAAAATCAAAACCCAATTATTTCTTGCCCTCAAGAAACACGCTTCACCTACAAAGACACACATAGACAGAAATGAAAGGGTTTGAAAAGATACTTCATGAAAATGGAAATCAAAAAAGAACAGGAGTAACTGTACTTACACCTGGCAAAATAGATTTCAAGAAAAAAATAAAGAAAGGACCAAGTAGATCACTTTATAATGATCAAGAGGTGAGTTTAGCAAGAGGATATAACAAATTTAAATATACATGCACCCAACACTAGAACATCAGATATATAAAAAACCAATACACACAATTAGAGAAGAAAAAGGAGACATTAAATTTGACACCACAAAAAATCAAAGGATCATTAGTGACAACTTAGAGCAACTATATGCCAATAAATCAGAAAAACTAAAGTAAATGGATAAATTTCTAGACACATACATCCTGTCAAGATTGAACTGTGAATAACTCTAAAACATGAACAGAACAATAAGTAACATGATTGAAGTTGTAACAAAAAGTACCAAGCAAAGAAAAGCTCAACACCCAATGGCTTCACTGCTGAATTCTACCAAATATTTAAGGAAGAACAAACAGCAATCCTGCCAAAAGTATCCTGAAAATAGAAACAGAGGAAACACTTCCAAACTCATTTCACAATGCCGATATTACCCTGATACAAAAAAAAAAAAAAAACAAAAAAAACAAAAAAAAAAAAAAACAAAAAAAAACAGACAAAGACACATCAAAAGGAGAAAACTACAAGCCAATATTGCTGATAAATATTGATGCAAAAATCTGAAACAAAATACTGGCAAATTGAATTCAATAACACATTCGAAAGATCATTCATCAAGACCAAGTGGGACTTATCCAGGGATGAAAGGATGCAAGTATTTATCCTTCCAGGGATGCAAGGATGTTTAACATATGCAAAACAATCAATGTGATATATCATATCAATAAAATGAAGGGCAAAAATTATATGATTGGTTCAGTTGATTCTCAAAAGACATTTGATACAATTCAACATGTCTTCATGATAAAAAAAAAAAAAAAAAAAAAAAAAAAAAAACCTTAAAAACCTGGGTGTAGAAAGAACATACCTCAACATAATAAAAGCCATCTACACCAGACTCACAGATAGTATCCTACTGAATGGGAAAAAAAAATGAGAGCCCTTACTCAAAGATTTAGAACATGACAAGAATGACCACTTTAACCACTGCAGTTCAACATAGTACTGGAAGTCCTAGCTAGAGTGATCAGACAAGAGAATGAAATAAAGAGCATCCAAATTAAAAATAAAGAAGTCAAATTATCCTGATGGTCAGATGATATGACCTTACCTTTGGAGAAGCCTAAAGACTCCACCAAAATACTATGAGAACTGATAAACTAATTAAGTAAAGTTGTAGGATACAAAATCAACATACAAAAAATCAGTAGCATTTTTATATGCCAACAGTGAACAATGTGAAAAAGAAATAAATAAGCTAATTCAATTTACAATAGATACAAATAATGTACCTAGGAATTAAACCTAACCAAAGAAGTGAAAGATCTCTACCATAAAAACTATAATATACTGATGAAATAAATTGAAGATAAAACTGAAAAGATATTTTATGTTTATGTATTAGAAGAATAAATACTGTTAAAATATCCATACTACCAGAAGTATCTACTCAATGCAATCTCTGTCAAAATACCAATGATCTTCTTCACAGAAATAGAGAAAATGATTCTAAAATATATATGGAGTCACAAAAGACCCAGAATAGCAAAAGTTATCCTAAGAAAAAGAACCAAACTGGAGAAATTATATTACTTAACTTCAAATTATACTACTGAGGTATAGTAACCAAGACAGCATAGTACAGGAATAAAAACATACACACAGACCAAAATGACAGAATAGACAACCCAGAAATAAATCCACACACTTACAGTGAGCTCATTTTCCACAAGGGGGCCAAGAACATACATTGGGGAAAGGAGATTCTCTTCAATAAATGGTGTTGGGAAAACTGGACATCTATATAGAAAAGAATGAAGCTGGACCACTGTCTCTCACCATATACAAAAAAAAAAAAATCTACACTGATAAAAAAAGAAACTTAAATCTAAGACATAACATTATAAAATTAGTACAAGAAAACTTTGGGGAAAATCTCCAGGACACTGGTCTGGGCAAAGATTTCTTGAGTAATACACCACAAGCACAGACAACCAAAGCAAACATGGACAAATGGAATCACAAGTTAAAAAGCTTCTGCATAGCAAAGAATACAATAAAGAAAGTGAAGAAGCAACCCACATATTGGAAGTAAATATTTGCAGACTAATCATCTGTCAAGGAGCTAATAACCAGAATATATAAGAAGCTCAAACAGCTCTATAGAAATAGAAAGCTAACAATCCAATTAAAAATGGGCTGAAGATCTGAATAGACATTTCGCAAAAGAAGACATACAAATGGCAAACATATATATGAAAAGCTTCCCAATATCATTGATCATCAGAGAAATGCAAAACCGCAAAGAGATACCATCTCATCTTAGTTAGAATGACTTTTATCCAAGTGTAAGGCAATAACACATGCAGATGAGGCTGTTGGAAAAAAGGAACCCTTGTACACTGTTGGTGGGAATATAAATTAGTAAAACTACTATGGAGAACTGTTTGGAGGTTTCTCAACAAACTAAAAATAGAGCTTCCATAAGATCCATCAATCCCTCTCCTATGTATATATTCAAAATAAAGGAAATCAGTATATCAAAGAGATACCTGCACTCTCATGTTCATTACACTTTGGCTATTCACAAATAGCCAAGAATTGGAAGCAACCTTAATGTCCATCAACCTATACATGGATAAAGAAAAAGCGGTATACATACACAATGGAGTACTATTCTTCCTTCAAAAAAATGATATTCTGTCATTTGCTACAACATAGTTTGAAGTGGATGTCATGATGTTACATGAAATAAACCAGACATAGAAAGACCAACCCTTCATGGTCTTAATTATTTGTGGGAGGTATAAGTTAAAACAGTTGAACTCATGGAGATGGAGAGTAGAAGGCTGGCTACCAGAGGCTGGGAATGGTAGTGGGGGTGTGGGGCTTAAGTGGCAATGGTTAATGGGTACAAAAAAAAGTTAGAAATAATAAATAAGACCTAGTGTTTTCTAGCACAATAGTCAGATGTAATTTATAATCAAATGTAACTTAATAGTACATTTTAAAGTTACTAAATGAGTATAATTAGATTGTAATACAAAGGATAAATGCTTGAAGTGATGGATACACCATTTACCCTGATGTAATTATTACGCATTGCATTCTTGTGACAAAATATTTCATGTAACCCATAAATACATACACCTATTATGTACACACAAAACTAAAAACTAAAAATAAATCGGAATCAAATATTAACATTTGTTAAATCTCAGTGGTAGGTATACAGGTATTGCTATCAGCACCTTATGTTTTCTTGTATTTTGTATGTTTATACTTCATATATATACAAAACTACATATACACATAAAACTTGGGTTCAAATGAAACTAACTGGACTTTTTGAGTGGGGTGAAGAACAAAATATTCTTTGGATTAGCAGGCTATTTCTAGGCTAAAGTTGAATTTGGGATAAACAGCAATAAAAGAATCAAGCAATCTTCATGTGTGTGCATGTGTGTATATGTGTGTCACCTCATTTATAAAAGGGTTAGAGGTCTTGGGGAGAGGAATAGAAGATAATATAGACGGTAAGCAATATTCATGTTATACTTAAGAAGGATGAAAAAGGGATGAAAAGAAAGTGAAGTAATAGTAAGAGTCTTGGAGTCATAGATAAATTTGTTTTTTACCTAGTAGACTATTGGAGGTAAAATATCGTTTTTGAAGTAATGAGGTAACAAAAGTCGTCTCCTGGGAAAACCACTCTGATGGGAGTTATGGGCTGCTGTAACTTAGGCAAGCCTCTTCCCACCTGCTCTCATAAAGAAGGGCACAACACAATAGGAGCTTTTATTTCTGAATTCCTTCACCTCCTCATGCCCTTTTGTAGGAAAGGATTTAAGACAGGCCCTTCTCCACCTATCTGCCACTTTTCCATCAAAAGAATTACAGAGTTTAGCAGTTTGGAGACAGTTTTCACAGCTATTATTCACTTTACCAGATAGTTCTTCTGTAGGATGTCTTTTTCAATAAGGGTCCATTTCTTACTGCCTTTAAAGTATTATACAAAATAATTCTGCTATGAAATGAAATGTCTATCTACTGTCCAATCACTTTTCTTATACAAGAAAAGTAAAAGTAAAATGAAAGAAAGTAAAGTAAAAGCAAAAGTAAATGAAAGAAAGAAATGATTCTGCATCTTTAGTCCAGGCAAATTCCACCTCATATCAGCTCAGTACTTTCAACATCTCAGGTTGTTACTTTTCTAATAAAACGCAAAAAGAAAATCAGTGATGAAATGACTGTTTGTAACGCTACTTGATTCAAAGTGACTGACATCCCACACAGAAAGGATTATTCCTTATGGTTACTTGAAAACTAATTAGAGATTATTATTTATCCATAGCTCCATACGAAGGAGCAAATGGCATTTTTTTTTCACCTAAAATTTGGAATAGTTAACAAAGAACTCCATTAGGTGTCAGGGGACTTGGGGTTCATCTCTGACAAGATTTGCTACTGGTACAAGAGACAAAAACGTCATTACTGCTCCTCATTTTAACTGTGGAGCTAGGATGATACTTAGCTAACACAGGATTTATTATAAACTTTCAAATACTATTCAAAGGCGACTGCTTGTCAGTTTATGATCTTTAGAAAGTTTACATGTTAAAACAAAGGAATACAAACACAAAATAAATTAACACAGAGAAAATAACCAGTGTGATAAATGACAAAGTCTTTGTGTTTTATTGCAAATTATAGATCTCTATAATCACTTGAAAAGGACTCAAGCATTTAACATCACAGTAGTATATTTATATATTTTTGCAATGTAAAATATATTCCATTGCATGCCCTTTTAATGCTGTGCCAACACATAACGTAATTGTAGAATAACATTCATTGTAAGAATTGATGGAAGCCATTATGTTAAAGGTTAAGTGAAATGATAATGGCAGGGTATGGTAATAAAATTCTCCTTGTACAAAAAGGAGAATGCAGAAAAGCACTTTATTTCTTCATCATAAAAGCCTTCTTACTAAAAGATAATTCCAAGATAAGCTAAACAAATATCATTCAAAGAGGTGTTAGAAGACAATTATAAAAAACAACTCATGTTTATTTTTATCTCATGTCTTGTAATTCCTGTTCTGTGTTTTATAACTCACATAAATACTGTTATTGTTATACATGTTTATAATTTATAAACAAATAAATGGTGCAACAAGACCATTGCAATGACTTCATCAAATCTTATCTAAATTAGTCTTCTAATTTGTTCCTCTGCCTCTAGTCTCACCCATATCCCTCCATTCTTTACTCCACATTGTCAACAGAGGCATCTTTCCAAAGTGTATATCTGATTTT
Source organism: Rhinopithecus bieti (assembly GCF_001698545.2). Taxonomy (NCBI): domain Eukaryota; kingdom Metazoa; phylum Chordata; class Mammalia; order Primates; family Cercopithecidae; genus Rhinopithecus; species Rhinopithecus bieti. Next base: position 109,501 of record NW_016804677.1, read on the forward strand.
ATTTTATTACAGATGAGATTTCTTGGAAACAGACTGTGAGATGAGGGTTTATATGCAGAAGGTTTACTGGGAATGATCTCAGAAAATGTACATATAAGGAAGCAGAGAAGGCAAGGTGGAGCAGAGGGAAAATTTTATCCCCACTGCTTTGCAAGTGGAGCCTTAAGAGTATACTTCAGAAATAACTGGAGCTTGAATATCCAGCTTTTTGGTGTTGTCTCAAATTGAAGAAAGGGGATTTTACTTTTGAACCCTCAGAGAGCCAGTCATTGTCCATAGACTAAATGACATAAGAGTGGCTGTAAATTTGGGTAACGGTGCAGTGTTCTTTGGGGTTCCCAACTGTGAGCTGCCAGCAGAAGACATTCCCAACTTTGGCTCTGAAGAGATCTTGGTGGATTGATATCTTACCCATTACAAAGTTCTAATCCCAAACAAAGACATTAAAAATTTAAGTTAAGAGAGATAAGGGGAGGGTTTGTGAATAATTTATGTTACTTAAAAGAGAATTATAGCTGTGCTCTGAAGAAGAGAAATTTTTTTTTTTTTTTTTT
>NW_016804677.1:111609-114858 GCF_001698545.2 Rhinopithecus bieti
TTTAGCACATAAACTGACAGTGATTTATAGATCAGTATAATTTATCTTACCTTATTTGCTTCTAACTTTGGCTAAAATTACACATTGTCATTTGACCATTCTTTTAAAATCATAAATTTCTATTTCCCTTGCTAGCATATCTTCATATACCTTCTGTTTATTGTTCCTCGTGGTACCTGCTATCTAACATATAATATATTTATTTATTTACTTAAAATTTGTTTTCTGACTACCCCCCACTAGAATGACAACTAATTGTGTATACAAACATCAACTTTTTCTCTGCTGTATCCCCGTGCCTAGAATGTTCTAGCACATAATAAATGCTCAGAAAATATTAGTTGAATTAATTAATATTGAATACTATTTAGAGAAATAATTAACTTATGCTATAATCAAATTTGTAGATTAATACTTAAAGAGCATTCAACCCAGGATTTACCATTATAACAGACATACATGAAAAGGCTTTATAAAAGTTATGGTTCATAGGCAACTAACATTGTGAAATGACTACATTTCAGACTCGGCAGGCATAGCATCCCTATAGGACTAGCAACAAACCTGATTTAAGAGTTCCTTTTTTTTCATCTTCATTGCCATGGAGCAGACTTGTTTTAACAGAGAAACAAAATGACAACTTGTTGAATGAATTAGACTAAGAGACAACCCACAGAGAACTTGAAAATCCACCCTGCACTTGACTTTCGTTGACTTCAGAGGGCATTATTAAAAATCTTAGAGGTTTTTACATTAGAGGCAGGTGTTACTTATATTGCAACGATTTGTATTCTAGCCACGTATGTATATATGTTAACTCAAGTGATCCTCACAACAACCGAATGACGAAGATACAATTATAAACCTCTCTTTCTAGATGAAAACACCAGAGGCTCAGAGAGTTGAAGGAACATTATAAAGCCACCCATTTGAGAAGTGTTATTCATGATATGTACCTGGGTCTTCAGAGAAATAGGACATTGCTTTCTTCACTCTACAACATTGCCATTTTCTAATTAACATTCCTTTCTGAGGTTGTTGATAGCAGCCTAGAGTTATGAATTAGAATCACTTCAGGTCATTTTCTCCTCTATAACATATTCCACATAGCCTAGTACCAAATCCTGACCATGTGTTCAGATTCTGAATAAATTATCTACACAATAAATTCTGCCAAAATACATTAATTAACACAGCTGGTGGTACTAGATAAATTTCTATCCTGTGAATGCTTAGGGTACTTGAAGGAAAGAAAATCATTTTAAGTAGACATTATTGGAAACTTTACAGTTTCCAAAGGGCCTGTGCGAGATCCTCAATGTGTTGGAATCTGAATTCAAGCCCCAAAATGCAGGAAATCGGCCCTTTGGTTTCTGATTCAGATAGCAAAGTTAGGAGTAATTCCACAGTCAACTGATTTTATATCAAAGTTCTAAACCAAAATATTAAACTTCAATCTAGGATTCTACATAGAATTCAAATTCCTAAACAAATTTTGTTTCAAATATTTATTTCAACGGTCATTGAGATATCTGCTATGATGCCATTCATTGTGCTGGCAACAGATAGATGCAAGAAGCTATAAGAATAGATACAAGTTACAAAACACAATTATGTCTTCAAAGTGGGAATCAGTGCTGGAAGATAAAAGCACCAGCTAAAAATGTAGACAGTGCTCCCTGTCCTGGATCCACTATTTATTATTTCTGAAATACACATTATGTTTAACTGAAAATAACAATGTACACTTCAGAAGATTTTATGAGGATTTCATGGTTTAACATAGATAAAGTGTCCAGAGCTTGACACATAGCTGGTGTACAAAAGTTAAACATTTTTATTTAAGTTATTATTATTGATAGAAAGCTAGGTAGTACAAGAAACATGAAACACATCTAACAAAAATGAGGGATCACAGCTTTGGTGACAAATGCTATTGCTATATTTTCCCATTGCCATACAGGGCACTTTTATACCAAAACACTATGAAACTCATAAAATAATTTTATATCAATATTGTCTAAAGTGCTTTCCTTAATATGTAAAAATCCTGAAAGCGAGGCAGAAGAAGTTTTGTTGTGTTTATTGTAGCTAATAAAGGATAGGGTCCGAATCTTCTGAGACCATACAGTGCTCTTGCTACCACATACAAGGCTGCTGATCTCTACATGTGTGCTCTTCCATTTGCTACCTCTTCATAATATTAAGAGCACATGCCAACTAGAGTAGGCAGGTGGTACCTTATCTGCACCTGTATCTGTGTCTGTATTCATATTCATATTTATATTAAGTTAAATGCAATCACATTGCATTTTTGTAAGTCAAAATTGGCAAAATGCCAGTGATTTTTGTATGATTTAATATGCTTACATATATGCAGTATGGGATATTCTTTAAAAGTGTTGGTTTTAGTATTGGACAGATGTAGACCTGTAGTCTAGCTCTTTCACGTAAGTTATATAAACAATGGAAATATCATTGTCTATTGAGTGCTTCAGAACCCTAATTGTTTTAATGGAAATCATAAAATCAGTAACAGTTGCTTCTTAGAGTTATGCTTACCATATATTAAGTCCTTAGTATTATAATTATGAGTAGCCATGAGGATGTTTACCCACAGTGAAGATGGAATCATCCATACTCTAGTCAACAGTAGTTCCTTGAATAGGCATCTGGGTGAATTATAGCAAATATTTGCAACTTCTAGAAGATTACAATACAGTAGTGTGCTGAAACCATCCTGTCAAACTCATAAGAATTAAGTGTTAAATCTTTAGGATTTTTTATTTTATTATAATTACTTATTATTATTATTATACTTTAAGTTCTAAGGTACATGTTCACAATGTGCAGGTTTGTTACATATATATACATGTGCCATGTTGGTGTGCTGCACCCATTAACTCGTCATTTACGTTAGGTACATCTCCTAAAGCTATCCCTCCCCTTTTCCCCCACCCCACAACAGGCCCTGGTGTTTGATGTTCCCCTTCCTGTGTCCAAGTGTTCTCATTGTTCAATTCCCACCTATGAGTGAGAACATGCAGTGTTTGGTTTTCTGTTCTTGTGATAGATTGCTGAGACTGATGGTTTCCAGCTGCATCCATGTCCCTACAAAGGACACAAACTCATCCTTTTTTATGGCTGCATAGCATTCCATGGTGTATATGTGCCACATTTTCTTAATCCTGTCTGTCACTGATGGACATTTGGGTTGATTCCAAGTCTTTGCTATTGTGAATAGTGCTA
>NW_016804677.1:117801-132580 GCF_001698545.2 Rhinopithecus bieti
TCACCTTAGTAAACTATTAAAAGGGTAAATTCAATCCAACATAATCAGAAAATTTATATAATAAATGTTAGAGTAAAAGTTCACAAATTTGATAACTGAGATAAAATAGACTATTGGAAATATGCAAAGAATCAAGGCTCACACAAGGAGAAACAGATCATCTGAAAATGGCTACATCTGTTTTAAAACTTGCATCAACAGTTAATTACCTCCAAAATAAAACAGCAGGCCAAAATGATTCTACAGGTTAATTCTAGGACACAATTATGGATAAAATGATAGCATTTTTTATCTGCAAACTGTTCCACAAAAAATAAAAGCAAAGAGAATACTTCCCAAGTGATTCTGTGAATGGGCATTGCCCTGATACCAAAACCACTGGAAAAAGACGTAACAGAAAGTACAAAACTTATAAAAGACTTATATCCAACATATTTAAATAACTCTTAAAATTCAACAATATGAAAGAAAACAGCCTAATTAAAATCTGGGTGAAACGTCTTCATACACATCACTACAGAAGATATACAGTTAAAAAATAAACAATGTAAAGATGCTCAATCAAATGGCATTAAGGAATTGCAAAGTAAAACAAGGTGTGAGGTATCAGTACACACTTACAAGAATGGCTAAAATCCAAAATACTCAAAATACCAAATTCTGGTGAGGCTGTTATAAAATGAAGAAATAGTGTTCCTAAGTATTTACAGGCATAACTTGCTTCATGTGCTTCACTTTATTGTGCATATATTGCTTCTTTTACACATTGAAGATTTGTGGCATCTCTATGTATAGAAAATATATCATTGTCTTTTTGCATGTACTCATTTTGTGTCTTTGTGTCACATTTTGGTAATTCTCATGACATTTTAAACTTTTCATTATTACCAAATCTGTTCTGTGATCAGTAGTCTGTAATCAGTGATCTTTGATGTTACTATCATGATTGTGTTATTACCCATAAACGTTGTATATGTTCTGATTGCTGAGGTATTGGCTATTTCCCATCTCCTTCCCTCTTCTCTGGTCTCCCTATTCAATGAGACACAGAAATAATAAAATTAAACCAATTAATAATGCTACAATGTCCTCACAGTGGTCAAGTGAAATGAAGAGCTGTCTATCTTTCACTTTAAATCAAAAGCCAGAAAGTGATTAAACTTAGTGAGAAAGAAATGTTGAAAGCTTAGATAGGCTGAAAGCTAGGCCGCTTGTGACAATCAGTTGGCAAAGTTGTCAATGAAAAGGGAAAGTTATTAAAGGAAATTAAAATTGTTACTCCAGTGAACACATGAACTGTAGGAAAGCAAAACAGCCTTATTGCTGATATGAAGAAAATTTTAATCGCCTGGATAGAAGATCAAAAACCAGCTATAAGATTCCCTTAAGCCAAAGCCTGATCTACAGCAGTGCCCTAACTCTCTATAATTCTATGAAAGCTGAGAGAGGCTAGAAAGGTGCAGCAAAAAAGCTTGAAGCTAGCAGAGTTTGGTTTATGATGTTAAGCAACCATCACCTTGATCAGTCAGCAGTCATCAAAAATGAGGCAAGATTGTTCATCAGAATAAAGGATTACAAATCACTGAAGGCTCAGATGAGCCTTAGCAGTTTTAGCAATAAAGTATTTTAAATTAAAAGTATGCACATTGTTTTCTTTAGATATAATGCTATTGCACACTTAATGGACTTCAGTACAGTATAAACACAACTTTTTTATGCACTGGAAAAAATTCATGTGACTTGCTTTATTGGGATATATGCTTTATTTTGGTGGTCTGGAACCAAACCCCAATATCTCTGAGGTATTCCTATACTCATGAGTAGGAAACATGTCTACACAAAAAACTTGCACACATATGTTTATAGCATCTATATTAATAATTGTCAGAAATTGTCAGCAACCAAGAAATCTTTCGATAGATGAATTGTTATTCAAACTGTGATATATCCATACCACGGAATATCATTCAGTAATAAAAATAAATGGGCTATCAAGCCACACAAGATCATTAAAACTATATTGCTTAGGGAATAAATCAATCTGAAAAGGGTACATACTGTATGATTCCAACTATATAACATTTTGAAAAGCAAAATGTAGAAACCGTAAAATATCAGTGGTTGTCAAAGGTTGAGGAGAGGGGATTTTATAAATAGGTGAAGCACAAATAATTTCAGGATAGTAAAACTATTATTTATGATATGATGGTGAATATATTATATTGTGAATTTGTAAAAATTCATGGACCTGTACAATACAAAGAATGAACCCAAATTTAGCTATTAATTTTAATTAACAATAATATATCAATATAATTGGTTTATCAATTCTAACAGTAATGTACTATATAAATACAAGATGTTAATAATAGAGAAAACTGGGGGAATAAAATGGATAAAATTACATTGATCATCAGTGTATAAAATCCTTGAGCTGCATTTCCATTTTTACAGAAAAGAGTTCCGTAAGTAAAGTGAGTCAATATGTATGTCTCTTGTGCCTGCACACTGAGCTTGGGTCCTGTCTCCGTTGCTCCATCTCCTAATCTCTGGAAGGCACCAGGTAACTTTGTCACAGCCCATGTCACCTTGTGACCTGCAGGTACTGGGGAATCCATAGGGAGGATACTGGGCCACCCAGAAGCTGGGAGATGTTACTCTCCATGACTTAATTACTAAACCCTACTGAAAGCAGCTCAGTGGATGTCAGCTAAGATGGCCAACTAAATGCAGCCAGGAAAAACATCTCACACCAAAAGACAGGGACATCAGGAAGACTGGCAAACTGTGAGCAGATTTTTGGAAGGAAGGCATTCAGAGTGGATGGAGGGAGGATGCAAACACTAGGCTGGAGAGGGATAAGCTGGGAACATGTGACTGGGCTGTTGAGCACTGGGACTTACCCCTGACTCGCAGTGGCTCCTGGGAAGGGGTGAGTTAAACAGACAAGGAGTGACCCACTCTTACCATGGACCTTGGAATTCTAGCTACAGGAGACCCCATGACCCAGTGGACACTTGGGCTGGAAAGGAGAGCTGCTTAGAGAGGCAGCAGGAGCAGGACTTCAGCCTCTGCAGAACCTAGAGGGTTTGCCATGGAAATGAAATGGCTGCAGTGGAAGACAGCCAGTGATCCCCATACCCCACGGCTTCCCACATTTCCCTATGTGGCTTTAGCTTTTGGGTAATTATTAGACATGGACAAAGCAGCAAGGTCTTGCCCATGAAATGGGAACAGTCTGCTCTGAGTGCTACCCTGTCTGCTAGCCTCTCCTGGGGCCCTACCCTGGACATACCTGCATGCAAAGTAGCCTCACATCCTGAATCAGAATGCTGCCCAAAGACCCTCTTTATATCTTCCTCACTGCAGACCAAGCCTAACTTTTAAGGAGCTCCAGAAAATTGGTCCCACCAATGCACACACACCCACTCATAGCCTTCCCCGACTGAATCCTCCTGCCATCACTTTGCTCCTGCCAGCACCTCATCCCATTGATGCATGGGCACTCCACCGCTCCACTGCTGCAACCAGCACAAGTGCATGCAAAAACACTGGAGTCCTGCCCCTGCTGTGCTGCTGCCACCGGTGCAAGCCCATGCAAGAATGTTGCCAAAGTAACCCCACTGATGAGTGCCACACATCCACACCACTGTTGCTGCCGGCATGCACAAGGGACCACAGTCCCTGCTGCCACGATCCTAATGAAGTACTTTGTCTGGCAACCCCCATTAGACTGCTGTGACCAGAAAACTGGGAACAATTCAATCCCTCCAGTGTAACAGTTTCCTAACCTCAAGGGGCCAGAGAACAAAGCAACCGGCCTGGTATTAGTCCCCCAGAGTGAGTTAGAGCATACATCCCAGGAGCGCTGATCTGAACCTCAACACCCTGAAATCTTCCAGAGAGGAAGCCAGTTGACTAAACAGATCTTATAACACAATAAAATACCCAAGGGTATCAACAAAAATAAAAGCAAAACTCCCTATACAAAGGAGAGCAACTTCAAAGATTAAGGAACATCACCCAACACAGATGAGAAAGAGCCAGTGCAAGAACTTTGGAAACTCAAAAAACCAGAGTGTCTTCTTACCTCCAAATGACAGCACTAGTTTCCCAGCAACGGTTCTTAAACATGCTGAAATGGCTTAAATTATAGACATGGGATTCAGAATATGGATAGGAAAGAAGTTTATCAAGATTCAGGAGGAAGTCAAAACATAATACAAAGAATTTAAGGAATACAATAAAATTATATCAAAGCTGAAAGATGAAATCGCTATGTTAAGAAAGAACCAAATTGATCTGACAGAACTGAAAAACTTACTTCAAGAATTTCAGAGAAGAATTGCATATATTAAGCAAAATGTATCAAGCTGAGGAAAGAATCTCAGAGCTCAATAATTGCTTTTCTGAATGAACTCAGACAAAAATAAAGAAAAAAAGATTAAAAAAATAAACAAAATTTGAGAAATACGGGATTCTGGAGAGACCAAATCTATGACTCATATCCCTGAAAGAGAGAAAGAGAAAGCAAGTAACTTGGAATGCATATTTCAGGATATCATCCATGAAATTTTTCACAACTTCATTAGAGAGGCCAACATTCAAATTCAGGAAATGAACAAAAATAATAATAAAAAAAGCCCTGTGATATTCTATGGAAGACAACCATTCTCAAGACATATAGTCATCAGATTCTCCAAGGAAGTCATGGAAGAAAAAATGTTAAAGGCAGCTAGAGAGAGGAGGCACGTAACCTACAAAGGGAACCCCATCAGGCTAACAGAAGATCTTTCAGTAGAAACCTACAAGCCAGAAGAGACTGGGAGCCTATATTCAGCATTCTTAAGTGAAAGCAATTCCAACCAAGAATTTTATATACAGCCACAGTAAGCTTCATAAGCAAAGGAGAAATAAGACCTTGTTCAAACAGGATAAATAAATGTGAAGGGAATTTATTACTACCATACCTACCATATAACAGTGTGCTAATTATGAAAATGAAAGACTATTACCGGCCATCACAGAAAACACACTAAAATACATAGACTATTGTAACTATAAATCAACTACACAATTAACTTTGCAAAATAATCAGCTAACAACATGATGACAGGATCCAATCTGCAAATATCAATATTGACCTTGAATATAAACAGGCTAAATGCCTCAATTAAAAGGCAGAGTGGCAAATTGGATAAAGATGCAAGACCAAATGATATGTTGTCTTCAAGAGAACCATCTCCCATACAATGACACCCATAGGCTCAAACTAAAGGGATCAATAAAATGTACTGATAAAATGGAAAAGAGAAAACAGTTGTTACTCTAATTTCAGACAAACAGACTTTAAACTAACAGTGATCAAAACAGACAAATAAGGGTATTACATAATGCTAAAGGATTCAATTCCACCAAAAGACCTAACTATTCTATATATATTTGAACCCAAGTCAGGAGCACCTAGATTTATAAAGCAAGAAATAAGAAACCGCCAGGTGCCGTGGCTCACGCCTGTAATCCCAGCACTTTGGGAGGCCGAGGCAGGTGGATCACTTGAGGTCAGGAGCTCGAGACCAGTCTGGCCAATATGGTGAAACTTTGTCTCTACTAAACATACAAAAATTAGCTAGGCTTGGTGGCACATGCCTGTAATCCCAGATACTGGGGAGGCTGAGGCAAAAGAATTGCTTGAACCTGGGAGGCAGAGGTTGCAGTGAGCCAAGATCACATCACCACACTCCAGCCTGGATGAAGAAGTGAGACTCCATCTCAAAAAAATAAATAAATAAATAACCTAAGAAACCAACAAAGAGACATAGATAATGTCACAGTAACAGTAGGTAACTTCAACACACCATTGACAGCATTAGACAGATCATGGGGGCAGGAAATGAATAAAGATATTTGAGTCCCGAACGCAAATCTAGAACAAATGGACATAACAGATATTTACAGCACTCTCCAACCAAAAACAACAGAATGTACATTAGTCTCGTGTTCATGGCACATACTTCAAAATTGACTACATAACTGGACATAAAATAGTTATCAGCAAATTAAAAAAAAGTTATGCCAACCACACTCTTTGACCACAATGCAATAAAAATGAATACTAAGATGATCACTCAAAACCATATCACTACATGACAATTTAACTACCTGCTCCTGAATAATGTTTGGGTAAACAATGAAATTAAGAAAGAATTCAAGAAATTATTTGAAATGAATGAGAACAAAGATACAGCAGACCAGAATCTCTGAAACACAACTACAGCATTAAGAGGAAAGTTCACAGTGCTAAATGCCCACATAAAACAGTTAGAAATTCTCAAATTACCTATCAGATGTCACACATAGAAGAACTAGAAAAGCAAGAGAAAACTAAACTCAAAATTAGCAGAAGACAAGGAATACACAAAATCAGCAGAGCTGAAGTAAATGAAATTGACATGCACAAAAAACATACAAAAGATCAATGTCACCAGAAGTTGGTTCTTAGAAGGAATAAGATTGATAGAATGCCAGCTGGATTGAGAGAGAGAGAGAGAGAGAGAGAGAGAGAGAGAGAGAGAGAGGTTTCAAACAAACAATCAGAAACGATAATAAGGACTTTACCACTGACTGCAGAGAAATAAAAAAAAAAAAATACTGAGGTTGGGGAGGAGTGAAGAAAGATGGTTGAATAGAAGGCTCCATTGATGGTGTCCCCGCAAGGATGCTAATTTAATAACTATCTAGACAAAAGGCCACCTTCATGAGAACTAAAAATCAGGTGAGAATTCAAAGTATCTGGTTTTATATTTATACAGCTTAAAGAGGCAGAAGAAAACAATCTTAAATTACAAACACCACTCTACCCCCCATCCCTGGTAGTGGCTGTGCAGTGAGGAGAGATAATCTGTGCACTTGAGAGATACAGAGAGTGGCAATTGTGACACACTGCATTGAACTCAATGCTGCTCTGTTATAGCAGAAAGCAAAACCAGACCAAACTCAGCTGATGCCTGTCCATAGAAGAGGTATTTAAACCAGCCCTAGGCTGAGAGGAATCACCCACCCCAACAGTTGGAACTTGAGTTCTGCAAAGCCTCCCCACTTCAGGCTGGAGTGCTATGGGTCCCTAAATAAACATGAAAGACAGCCACAGGTACTGCAATTAGTAGGGGAGTCCTAGTGCTGAACTGGGCTCAGAACCAGTAGATGGGTGAGCCATGCAACCCACTGAGACACCAGCCAGAGCTGCCAAAGGAAGTCTGGTGCCACCCTTCACTTAAACACAGGCTGCATATCTTGCAGCTCCCTGAGTTCCCTTCCTTCCACTTGAGGAGAGGAGAGGAAATTGTGGGAAGAACATTGTCTTACATCTTAGATATCAGCTCGGTCAAAGCAGGATAGGGCATTTGTCAGAGATATGACGTGCCCTTTCCAGGAACTAGCACCCAGATAACATTTCTAGACATACCTTAGGTCAGAAGGGAGCCTGCTGCCTTGAAGGGAAGAACCCAGTCTTAGCAGGATTTATCACTTGCTAACTGAACAGCCCTTGGGCCCTGAATAGCCAGCAGTAATACCCAGGTACTACATGATGGGTCTTGGGTGAGACTCTGAGACTTGCTGGCTTCAGGTGAGATTCAGTACATTCCTAATTGTGGTGGCTATGGAGAGAGACTTCTGCTTGAGAAAAGTGAAGAGAAAAGTAAAGGGGACTTTGTCTTTCATGATAGTTACAAGCTCTGTCACAGTGGGGTAGAGCACCTGGCAGGCTTTGGGGGTCCCCAATTACAGGATTTGGCTTTTCAATGATATTTCTGGACCTGCCCTATGCCAGATGGGAGCCCACTGCTCTGAAGGGTGACTCCAAGGCAAGGCAGCATTCTTCCCAAGTTGACTTAAGGAAGTCCTTGTGCCTTAAAGAAACATTGACAATAACCTGGCAGTACTCCCCATGGGCCTGTAGTGGCTACAGTGTGAAGCAACTCTGCCTGTAAAAAGGGGAGGGAAGAGCAGTAAGGACTTCACTTCATGGACTGAGTCCCAGCTCAGTAATAGTACAATAAAACAAAACAAAACAAAAACAGGTAGGCTTCAAAGATCTTTGACCCCAATTCCCAGTCCCGGGCTCCCAAATGGCACCTCTGTACTTGCCTGGGACCTGGGGAAATTTATGCCCTGAAGAAAAGAAACAAGCCTGACTGCCACCCACTGATTAGAATTGAAACATTTCTTAAAACACAATATACCAAAACCTATGATATAGGGAAAGCATAATAAGAGGAAAATTTGTAGCTATAAATGAGATCAAAAAATGAGAAAAACTTCAAATGAATAACGTAATGATGCATCTTGTAGAACTAGAAAAGCAAGAGCAAACCAAATCAAAAATTAGTAGAAAAGAAATAATAAATATCAAAGCATAAATAAAATTGAAATGGAAAGTAATACAAAACATTAGCAAAACTAAAAGTTGGCTTCTTGAAAAGTTAAACAAAATTGACAAACTTTTAGCATGACTAATAAAAAAAGAGAAGACACAAACATATAAAATCAGAGATGAGAAAGAAGACATTATAATTCATACTGCAGAAATTCAAAGGATCATTAGGTGGCTACTATGAAATACTGCATGCCAATAAATTGGAAAATCTAGGAGAAATGAACAAATTCCTAGATACATACAACCTACCAATATTGAACCATGAATAAATACAAAATCTGAACAGACCAACAATAAGAAATTAGATTGAAGCCATAAAAAAATAAAATAGTCTGCCAGCAAAGAAAAACCTGGGACCCGATGGCTTCACTGCTGAATTCTACCAAACATTTAGAGAAGAACTAATACCTATGTCACCCAAATTATGCAAAATACAGAGGAGGAGGGAACAGTTCCAAACTCATTCTACAAGGCCAGTATTACCCTGATAACAAAACCAAAGACATATTAAAAAAGGAAAACTATGGGTCAATATCATTGATAAATATTTACGTAAAAATAATCAACAAAATACTAGCAAATAAAATTTGACAACACGTCAAAACATCATTCATCATAATCAAGTGGTATTCATCCCAGGGATACAAAGGTGGTTCAACATAGGCAAATCAATTAATGTGATACATCATACCAACAGAATGAAGGGAAAATCTATATGATAATTCCAGTTTATGCTGTAAAACATTTGATAAAAGTAAACATCTTCATGATAAAAGACCTTTAAAACCTGGAAATGAAAGAAACAAAATGCAACAGAATTAAAACCATATATGACAGACCCACAGCTGGTATCACAGAAAGATTTTTCTAATATTTGGAACATATCAAGGATGCCCTCTTTCACCACTGTTATTTACATCAAAATGGAAGTCCTAACTAAAGCATTTAGACAAGAGAAAGAAATAAAGGACATTCAAAATAAAATGAAAGAATTCAAGTTATACTTGTTTGCAGATGACATCATCTTACATTTGGAAAATCCTAAAGACTCTACCAGAAACTATTAGAACGGATAAATAAATCCAGAAGTTGCAAGATACAAAGTCAACATTAAAAAAATCAGTGCCATTTTCACATGCCAAGGGAGAACAATCTGAAAAAAAATCAATAAATTAATGATATTTACCATAGTAACAAATGAAGTTAAATACCCAGGAATTAGCTTAATTAAAGAAGTTAAAGATCTCTGCAATAAAAACTATAAAATATTGATGAAACAAATTAAAGAGGACTCAAAAACTGGAAAGATATTCCATGTACATGGGCTGGAAGAATCAATATTGTTAAAGGTTCACACTACTCAAAGCAATCTACGTATTCAATGCAATCCCTATCAAAATACCAACGACAGTCTTCAGAGAAGTAGATAAAACAATCCTAAAATTTATGTAAAATCACAGAAGACCCAGAAAAGTCAAAGGTATCCTGAGCATAAAGAACAGAATTGGAAGAATTACATTACCTGATTTCAAATTGTACTGCAAAAATACAGTAACCAAACTGCATAGTACTGGCATAAAATCAGACTAATAAAACAATGGAACAAAATAAAGAATTCAGAAACAAATCCAATACCTACTACAGTTAACTCATTTTCCACAAAGATTCTATGAACCTACAGAGGGGAAAAGATAGTCTCTTTAACAAATGGTGCTGGGTAACCTGGATATACATAGGGTAGAAGAATAAAACTAAACCCCTCTCTACTGCCATATACAGAAATTGAATCAATATCAATTAAAGACTTAAATCTAAGACCTCAACCTATGAAACTACAAAATGAAAACATTGGAGGAATTCTCTAGGACTTTGGACTGGGCAAAAGTTTCTTTGGTAATCCTCCACAAACACGGGCAACCAAAGTAAAAATGGACAAATGGGATCACATCAAGTTAAAAAGCTCTGCACAGCAAAGGATACAATCAACAAAGTGGAGACAACACATGGAGTGGGAAAAAATATTTACAAACTAGCTATCCAAAAAGGAATTAATAACCAGAATATATGAGGAGCTCAAACAGCTCTATAGGAAAAAAAAAATCAAATAATCCAATCAAAATACAAGGAAAATATCTGAACATACAACTTCTCAAAAGAAGAAAAACAAATGGCATGCAATAACAAATTCTGCTGAAGATGTGTTGGAAAGGGAACCTCATTCACTGTTGCAGGAAATGTAAATTAGTATGACCACTATGGAGAACAATTTGGAGGTTCCTCAAAAATCTAAAAATGGAGTTAATAGAGTTATCACATGATCCAGCAATCCCACTGCTGGGTATATATCACCCCCCCCAAAAAAAGAAATCACTATGTTGAAGAGATATCTGCACTATCATGTTTACTGCAGCACTATTCATAGTAGCCAAGATTTGGAAACAATCTAAGTTTCTATAAACAGATGACTAAAGAAAATTTGGCACTTATAAACAATGGGGTACTATTCACCCATAAAAAAATGAGATCCTGTCAATGGCAACAACATGGATAGAATATGAGGTCATTATGTTTAATGAAATAAGCCAGACACAGAAAGACAAGAATGTGTTCTCACTTATTTGTTGGAGCTAAAATTTCAAACAATTGAAGCCATGGATATAGAGAGTTCAAAATGGTTACCAGAGACTAGAAATAGTAATCCATGGGCTGTGATGGAAGGGAGGAGTGTTGATGGGTAAAAAACATAGTTATAAAGAAAAAATTTGACCTAGTCTTTGCTAGAACTAAATGATGACTATAATAATAAATAATTTAATTGTTCATTTTAAAATGAGTATAAGTATATAATTTGATTGTTTGAAAGACAAAGATAAATGGTTGAGGTGATGCATACCTATTTACCCCAATGTTAATATTATGCATTGCATGTTTGTATCAAGATATCTCATGTAACCCATAAATGTATATACCTACAACAATTAAAAAATATTAAAAGTAATACAAAAAAAACCTTCAAGGGGTATTGTGGAAACCTCTATACAAACAAATTAGAAAACCTATAAAAAATCAATAAATGTACAACCTCCCAATATTGATCCAGGAAGAAGTTTAAAACCTGAGCAGACCAATAATAAGTTCTTAAATTGATGCAGTAATAAAAAGCTTACCAATCAGAAGCAGCCCTGGACCACATGGATTAACAGCCAAATTCTATCAGATGTATAAATAAGACTTGTTAGCATTCCTACTAAAACTATTCCAAAAAAGTTAGGATAAGGGTTTTCTCCTTAACTCATTCAATGAGGCCAGTTTCTTTCTGATACCAAAACCTGGCAGACACAGATACACACACACACACACACACACACACACAAAGAAAACTTCTGGGCAATATTCTTGCTGCACACAGAAGCAAAAATTCTCAACAAAGCACTAGCAAACCACATCCAGCAGCACATAAAAAAGCCAATCCACCACAGTCAAGTAGGCTTTGTCTCTGAGATTCAAGGCTGATTCAACATACGCAGATCAGTAAATCACATACACAGAATTAAAACAAACAAACAAAACAAACTCATGACTATCTCAAAAGATGCAAAAAAGGCTTTTGATAAAATTAAACATTCCCTCATGTCTTTCAATAAACTAGGTACTGAAAGAACATGTCTCAAAATAGTAAGAACCATCTATGACAAACCCACAGCCAATATTGTACTGAATGGGCAAAAGCTGGAAGCATTCTCCTTGAAAATCAGAACAAGACAAGGATGCCCACTCTCACCACTCCTATTGAATATAGTACTGAAACTTCTGGTCAGAGCAATCAGGCAAGAGAAATAGATAAAAATCATCCAAATAGAAAGACAGGAAGTCAAGCTATCTCTATATGTATATAGATATAATTTTATATGTAAAAATTTCAGTAGTCTGTGCTCATAAACACCTAGATCTGTAAACAATTTCAGCAAAGTTTCAGGCTACAAAATAAACCTACAAATTTCAGTATCATTTCTGTACACCAACAACATCCAAGCTGAGTGTCAAATAAAAAAAATAAATCTTGTTTTACATTATCAAAAAAATAAAATAAAATATACCCTAAGAATACAGCCTACCAGGGAGGCGAAGAATGTCAACATGAGAATTACAAAATACTGTTGAAAGAAATCATACATGACACAAACAAGCGGAAAATCATTTCATGTTCATGCATAGGAAAAATACTGTTAAAATGGCCATATTGCCTGATGCAATTTACACATTCAATGTTATTTCTGTCAAACTACCAATGGTATTTTTCACAGAAGAAGAAGATAACTACTCTAAAATTCATATGGAACCAAAAGAGAGACCACATAGTCAATATAATCTTAAGCAAAAGAAACAAAACTGGAGGCATCACATTACCTGGCTTAAAACTATACTACTAGGCTAAAGTAAACAAAACAGCATGGTACTGGTACAAGAACAGACACATAGACCAATGGAATAGAATAGACATTCCAGAGATAATGCTACATACCTGAAAGCATCTGACTTTTGACAAAGTCAACAAAAACGAGAAATGGGGAAAGGACTACCAATTCAATAAGTGGTTCAGGAGTAACTGGCTAGCCATATGCAGAAGACTGAAATTGGACCCCTTCCTTATATCATATAAAAAATTAACTCAAGATGGATTGCAGACTTAAATTTAACATTTAAAACTATATAAACCATGAACAATGACCTAGGAAAACCATTCTAGACATAAGCCCTGGCAAAAATTTTATGATGAAGGCTCCAAAAGCAATTGCAACAAAACAAAATTGACAATTGGAATCTAATTAAAATAAAGAGCTTCTGCACAGCAAGAGAAATTATCATCAGAGTAACCAGACAACCTAGAAAATGGGAGAAATTATTTGCAAAGTATGCTTCGGACAAAGATCTAATATGAAGAATCTATTAAGAAATTTAAACAAATTAACAAGCAAAAAACAGACAACCCCACTAAAAAGTGGGCAAAACACATGAACAAACATTTTCAAAAGAGGACTTACACATGGCCAGCAAGCATATGAAAAAATGCTCAACATCATTAATCATTAGAGGAATACAAATCAAAGCCAAAATGAAATACTATCTCACAACAGTCAGAATGGCTATTATTAAAAAGTCAATAAATAAAAAATGCTAATAAGGTTGCGGAGGAAAGGGAAGGCTTATACACTGCTGAAGGAAATGTAAATTAGTTCAGCCATTGTGGAAATTAGTTTGGAGATACCTCAAAGACCTAAAAACAGAACTACCATTCTACCTAGAAAACCCATTACTGAGCATATACCCAAAGGAATATATACCATTCTACCATAAAGACACATACATGCATATGTTCACTGCAGCACTATTCACCATGGCAAACACATGGAATCAATGGAAATGCCCATAACAGTACACTGGATAAAGGAAACATGGTACATCAACATAATGGTATATGCAGCCATGGAAAAATGAGATAATTTCCTTTGGAGTAACACGGAACAGAATATATGGAGTAATATAGGAACAGCAAATTAAATTATGCATGTTCTCAGTTATAAGTGGGAACTAAACATTGAGTACAAATGAACACAAAAAGGGAAACAATAGACACCAGGGCCTATTTGAGGGTTCAGGGTAGGAGGATGGTGAGGACTGAAAAACTATCATATATTGGGTAATATGCTTATTAGCTGAGTGACAAAACAATCTGTATACCAAACCCCCATGACACACAATTTACCTATATAAAAAACCTGCACATGTACCCTGAATCTAAAATAAAGGTTAAAAACGTGTATGGTTATATTTAAGATGTTTGTTATATATTAATGAATTTGCCAAAGTGTTTTACCAATCCCCACACCAATGATCGCTGTTCCATCTCAGACTCTTGTATGGGATTTTCAATTATTTGAACTACTCTAATCCTGTCAAGTCAACTCACAAAACAGTAAATATTGGTTACATGTATGCTAAGTCATGAGAATATGGATAGAAATAACAAAAAGCTTATTCTAATAGGAAAACAAAGGTAGTAGGCTTGTCTCTTCTTGGCTCCTCAGCATCCTCCATTGATCTAACCCTTAGCTGTATCAAAACATTGAATAATTTTTTCTCTTATGAATTCAATTTTTCAGTGAATAAAACATAACTTATTATGCCTGTAAAACAGAAAACCTTCATGTTTATCAGTAGTTTGCTCCATTTTAATGCTGAGTACTATTCCATAGTAAAGGTTTAACACAGTTTGTTTATCTTTTCACCAGCTGATGGACTTTGGGTTGTTTCTAGTTTGGGTTTATTATGAATAAAGCTGAT
>NW_016804677.1:132700-143193 GCF_001698545.2 Rhinopithecus bieti
CCTTAGCTGTATCAAAACATTGAATAATTTTTTCTCTTATGAATTCAATTTTTCAGTGAATAAAACATAACTTATTATGCCTGTAAAACAGAAAACCTTCATGTTTATCAGTAGTTTGCTCCATTTTAATGCTGAGTACTATTCCATAGTAAAGGTTTAACACAGTTTGTTTATCTTTTCACCAGCTGATGGACTTTGGGTTGTTTCTAGTTTGGGTTTATTATGAATAAAGCTGATATCAATATTTGTGCACAAATCTTTGCTGGCATATCTCAAAAAGATTATGCTAAGTGAAACAATTCAGACATAAAAGACTATGTATTGTCTAATTTTATTTATATGTTATAGAAGAGACAAAGTATAGTGACAGATATCTGATCAGTGACAAAGGAACACAAAGAAATTTTATGAGTGATAGAAATACTCTATATATTGATTTTGGTGGTTGCTACATGCCTATGTTCATTTGCCAAAAACTCATCAAATTGTGCACTTAAAGTTGGTTAAAAAATTATGTAATTTTACCTTAATAAAACTGACCAAGAAAACAGACAAATACTAATTGGCAAAGATAGTACAGTATCAACCTATCAACTGCCCCATAATTTGCAAAACTAGCTCTCTCACACTGATGCTAGTTTATTCTATTATACAGAGAAGTGTTAGTTCCTCCTCTTCATTGTCTTAATACCTACTTCCCTTTCAGGGTTTTATTTTGTCAACTGTGAATGGAAAATAACGTGGTTGCTGAGCCATACATTTCTTTATGTCCTTTAACTACAGAAAGATGCAGCTGAAGCTTTCAAAATAGTGTTTATAATGACTACATTCTAAATCAAGGATGATTCTAATTCCCAGTCTCCATCTGGCGGGACTGAAGGGGATGCTTTTATTTCTTCAGTTGCAGAGTGTTTATGGCTGTATCCACAGTGCTTATCATAGTAGGCATTCCACAAATATTTGTTGACTAAAGAAAATACTGTTAAAATGTTCATTCTGTTTTAAAGTATACTATTGGGGAAAAAAATGGATCTGATGAGAAAGCCTCCTTAACTATAATATAATCTATAATCACAGACTACCAGCCTCTTTAGAAATAAGAGTACATGGTGCAGTGCTCCATAAAAATATTTCCACTAGGACAAAGCCACTCTTTTTCCCACTTGTTGGTGGCTGCTAAAGACTCACAGCTTATGAGTCCCTTCTGGAACTTGCCTTTGACCTAACGAAGCAACCCTGCCCAAAGCTGTACCTCTTCCTTTGCAACAGTCTGCACTGAATGCCTGGTCAGTGTGAAGGGACAAAGACCTGACCCCCTTGCCTTAATTCAGGACAATTCTGAAGGACAACTCCAGGCTCAGAGGTCCCTGTGGGATAGCTTGATTGCAACTACATCAAGGTTTAAATTTTCTCTCTGCTCTTCCTTCTTCTCTCATTCACCTAAAGATGCCGCTCTTGAGGCCATTCTCCAATAAACCTACATTATACAACTATTTGTTTCCCTGAGAAACCTGACCTATAGTCTTAATTATGGGATTTTGGAGTGGGATTATTCACTGGTTAGATAGATGGGATGACCTCATTTCTGGTAGTAGTTGGAGTACTAACAGTCACTAGCATGATATAGCAGTGCAATTATTAAAATACTCATTGGTGGTAAACTGGAA
Organism: Rhinopithecus bieti; assembly: GCF_001698545.2. Classification (NCBI taxonomy): domain Eukaryota; kingdom Metazoa; phylum Chordata; class Mammalia; order Primates; family Cercopithecidae; genus Rhinopithecus; species Rhinopithecus bieti. Next base: position 134,368 of record NW_016804677.1, read on the forward strand.
TGGAATAGGGGATAGAAAAGAATGTAATAGTATACACAATATCTGAGGCCTTTACAAGGTTTTAGGAGAGTGGTAATTATAAGGGGTAGGAAATTTGATGGTTTTGTGGTTATTAATGATGCACTGGAGAAAAACAAGGAAAGGCTGAGTGTAACAAATTCCCAATTTAAGGCAGAATAGAAACATCTGAGGGATTCTTTTTTATAAAGAACCTCTCGTCTTCTGCAGCTGAAGGGCAGAAAAAGATGAGGTTATGGCTCATAAATTATTTATAAGGGTAGAGTAGCTCAAGAAGCTTGAATGCTTGGATGTGAGGGTGATCTGGCTGTGACATCTGTCACCTCATTGATTGCCAGGGTTGATCCAGTTGATATGGCTGGCTAGGCGGGTGTCCCCTTCCTGCCTCACCACTCCATGTACATCCCTCCTGAAGCTGCGTGCTTGGTCAAAGAGGACAACCATCCCTGATAGAGGAGGACCGGTCTTCAGTCAAGGGTATACGAGTAGCTGCACTCCCCTGCTAGAGCCTCCAAACAAGCTCTCAAGAAGCTTGAATGTTTAATCCTGATTATGTTAGACAGAACCATCACAGAGAAGAAAAATACTCTGAATCTTGGGATGGGGCCATCTGTGTCAATATATCTGCAATTCTTGATTCCCCAGGTTCCCTTGAACCCAATGGGTTGGCCCAGTGGCTCACTGTTCTCTGTCAAAATAGCATTCACTCTTTGCTTGAAGAAGGTGCACAGGTTTTTGCTTTGTACAACAATTTAGAGTCACAATTAATCTCCACCCACCTTCTGGCCAAGAGAAAAATAACTAAGGTGAAGTAATAACATAACTTGGCTAGGGAAAGTACTGGGCTGGGAAAGGAGAGAAAGGGAGCATATGCTGAATGGACGGGAGATACTAAAAAAAAAGGTATAAACAGGGCTAGACCCTGGAGATGATGACTCAAAGGGAGGCAAAATGTAGTTGGAAGGGGTGAGTTTATCAATATGGAATAGATGTCTTAGGATTAAGGATTTAAAAACCTAGCAAAGGTCAAGGAGAAAGTGCAAAAAGTCCCTACTCGAAGTGAAGAAGAGTAATGCAAAAAGTGCTTACTCTAAGTGAAAAATAAATACCATGGTAGAAGGAAGAAGGAATCCAAAAGTTCAGATAGTTAGACATGCTAGAGCAGACTTACTATATAAGGCCAGAAAAACCAACAGCTCATCACAGGCTGCAGATAGGTCCAGATGAAAATCCATTTAACAAAGGAATATGAAATACACTGGTAACAAAGGAACTGGCAATGTTGAGAAACTAGTGTGTGGCTGTGTTACTTTTATATTGCTGTGTACCAAGATACCACAAATTTATTGCTTAAAACAACATACAATTATTATACTATAATTTTCATGGTCAGCAGTCCAGGTATAGCTTAACTGAATCCTCTGTTTCAAAATCTCTCAAAAGGCTACAGTCAAGGTGCCAGCCATCCTGCATTCCTTTCTGGGGCTCAGGGTTCTCTTTCCAAGCTTCCGTGGTTGTTGCAGAATCTATTTCATTGTGGAACTGAGAACCCTGGCTTCTTACTGGATATTTACTGGAAATTGTCCTCAGGTCATAGAGGCTGGCCACAGTAACATCATGTGGCTGGCCCTATCCATAGGCATTTCACAACATGGCTTTTTGCTTCTCTAAGTCTAGAAGGAGAAACTTTCATTCCAGTCTACTAAGACAGAGAATATATAATGTTATATATACAGAGTATGTATAATACTGTATATATACGGAATATGTATAATGTTATATATACTCTGTATATATACAGTATGTATTATATAATGTGACGTAATCAAGGAATGACATCCCATGACCTCTGCTATATTCTATTGGCTAGAAGCAAGTGAAAGGTTTTTCCCACACTCAAGAGGAGGGGATTATATGGTGGCATGTGAGATACTGAGTGTTATCCTAGGATTTATACACTGGCTGTACTCTCCAGGTCAGTGTTGAGAGTAGGAGATGGTGTTATAGATTTATTTTCCCTGACAGCAAAGAGGACAAGAGGATTCAAAAAATAAATAGAGACCAGGTGGCAGTAATTAAATGGTAGAAGCCCAGTAGATACAATGATCATAAAGTGCGTCAAGACGAGAGTAGATGAGGTAGCCAGAGGATTCTGACCCACAAAGAATTTTAAGGATGACTAATAGAATACAGTGTCTCTGAGGGCAAGATAAATGGAAAGTAAACAAAGGTATTGCTTAATTTATACAACCAAGATAAATCAAGAATAGGTGATGAAGAAACTGAAGGTGGGTGATCCAGTGAAATATTATGGTCTCTTGCCCACATTCTGGATGGTAGTCAATTCACCCAAGTTCTGGATGATAGTCAGTTCTCAGACCCAGAACTCACTGATTGAAAAATAGGCCAAGTTCCCATAGAGAAAGACCCTGCCAATAAGGATATAAGGTGAATAGTAGCACAGTATTTCTCCAAAAGAACCTATAACCATCCACTTCGGTAATTGCACATTGTGGAAAGGATAATACCAGACATTTTGAGACATGGAGTCCAAGCTGGCATTGATTCTCAGAGACCTTAAATGTCATTAGGGCCCCCCCTTTAAAGTTGATACTTATAGGGAGCAAATAATAAGTGGAGTTATGGAGCATATAGAGATCACTGGGTCTACAGATGTACCTCATGGTAATTATTCTAATTACTGAATGTATAATTGGAATGTACATACTTGGGAGCTTACAGAGACCCCACGTTGGGTTTTGGCTTGAAGGTAAGAGGTATCATTCTGCAGAAAACTGAGCAACAATCACTGAAACACTCAACACCACAATCCATTCACTGCTGGCCAACATAGCAAATCTAAAACAATACTGCATCCCAGAAAAAATGGCAGAAATTAGTACCTTATTAAAAGACTTGAGGGAAACAGAGACAGTCATCCATCATTATATTTCCATCTGTTTTGGATCCTACAAAATAAATGTACCCTGGCAGATGAAATTGGACTATTAAAAACTCAACCAAATAATATCCTCAATCACACCTTTTGTGCTGATGTAATAGCTTTGCCAGATCAGATAATTATGCCCTCGGATAAACGGTGTTTGGCCAATGATGCAGCTAATCTGCATGGGCAAGTGGCCTCAAACTGTATGGCACCCCTAGTTCTTGCACTGGCATTTTTCCCTCAGCTCACCCCTATGGCCACATAATTGAGGCTAAGGAAAGCCAACCTTGGTTTACAGTATGGTCTGCTCGGTATGTGGGTACAGCCCCCAGGTGGACTGTGACGACATTACAGCTTCACACAGGGATGCCCCCCTAAGATAGCAGAGAAAGAAAACCCTCTAAATCCTTAGAGCTAAAGCCAATGCACCTGCTCATCCATTTCATGTGAAAAGAGAAGGGGTCTAGAATAATTATATTTAAAAAATCATTGTTTGGCTTATTGCTCCAAGACTTAGAATAAAAAAGACTGGAGGATCACAGACAAGGAAGTTTAAGGAAGAGGCATGTGAATGGACTTATGGTAGTGTGTACACTGTGAAGACATCTAGATTACATACTACTGCTCTCCAAGAACCATCGACCATGAGAAAGGCACTAAACAAACAAATAGAATTACTTGGTCAGCTGACATTAACCAGTTTCTTTTATTGGCTACCTCAGCTGGCATAAAAAGCACATAGGTGAAGTAGCCATGTTGATAGATACGAATGGAGGCTATGCATGGGCCTAATGGCAGGAACGCTCATTCATCAAGTCTGATATAGCTATTAACACCATCCACTGTTCAATATGCTATCATAGGAGATCAAAACTAATGCTCTAATATGGCAATATTTATTAATTAGACCCACCAGCAACTTGATGGTGGCGTATTGACCGAGATCAACGTATATTTTGGATATAAATTTCCCGCTTGCAGGATCTCAGGCAGCACAATTATTCAAGGACTATAGAATGTTTAACCCACTAATATGGGGTTCTATACAACATGATCTTGGATCAAATGATCTACTTTATATCAAAAAAGATATAGTATTTGCACATGACATTTGGGTCCACTGTCTTTATCACATACAGCAATACCCAGAAGTGATCAGTCTGATAGAGCAATGGAATGACTTTTTAAAGATACAGCTGAGGCTATAGCTTAGAGATAACGCTCTAAAACATTGAACATCATCACCAATAGATAGAACTCAATGGGTGACAATAGGAATGCCTGTTTATAATTAATTCCTGTGACCTATTCAGGAAATGTGTGTGTCCTATCCCTGCAACTTCTTTAGACTCAGTGGTTCTAGACACGTTGGTTCCCAGAGAAGGAATGCTTTTAAAAGCGCAATAGTAAACTGTGTTTTTGCTTCTTCTTTATCCAATTTTGATGTAAATGGACAATAGAGTAGCCAAAAGGTTTAAGCTTAAGAATCTTGCCAGGTACGGTGGCTCATGCCTGCAATCCCAGGACTTTAGGAGACTGAGGCAAGAAGATTGCTTGAGCCCAGGAGTTTGGGACCAGCTTGAGCAACACAGAAAACTCCATCTCTACAAAAGTTAAAATTAGCCAGGCATGGTGGCACATGCCTGTAGTCCCAGCTACCAAGGAGGCTGAGTTGGGAGAGTCATTTCAGGCTGGGAGGTTGATACTGCAATGAACTGTGATTGCACCACTGTGCACTGCAGCCTGGGAAACAGATCAAGACTCTGTCTCAAAAAATAAAAATAAATAAAATTCTGTGAACAAAGACTCAAGTCTCAGTTAAAAAAAAAAAAAAAAAAAAAAAATCTGCATCACTGCATCAGAACTCCAGGAAAGTCATCTGGTCTAGAAGAGGTGATTCATGTAAGGAAATCTAGAATGGGTATTGGAGGAGGGAGATAATAAACAGCAACTTTACCTCTGAGACTAATTATGGCAACAGGGGCTATCTATGGTCATTCGGCATTTTAAGCAAATTGGAAACGTGAAAAAGCTCGGTAAGTGGGTGCCTCGTGAGCTGGGTGAAAAATAAAAAAAAAAAAATCGTCTTTTTGAAGTGTTGTCTTCTCTTATTCTACCCAACAACAATGAACTAATTTTTCAATTGGATTGCGACATGCGATGAAAAGTGGATTTTATATGACAACCAGCGGCGACCAGCTCAGTAGTTGGACTGAGAAGAAGCTCCAAAGCACTTCCCAAAGCCTAACTCGCACACAAAAAAAAGGTCATGGTCACTGTTTGGTGGTCTGCTGCCGGTCTGATCCACTACAGCTTTCTGAATCCCAGCCAAACCATTACATCTGAGAAGTATGCTCAGCAAATCAATGAGATGCACCGGAAAGTGCAACACCTGCAGCTGGCATTGGTCAACAGAAAGCACCTAATTCTTCTCCACAACGCCTGATCGCACGTCACACAATCAATGCTTCAAAAGTTGAACAAATTGGGTTACAACGTTTTACCTCATCCGCCATATTCACCTGACCTCTGACCAATGGACTACCGCTTCTTCAAGCATCTCAACAACTTTTGAAGAAAATGCTTCCACAACCAGGATGCAGAAAATGCTTTCCAAGAGTTCATTGAATCCCAAAGCATAGATTTTTACACCACAGGAATAAGCAAATGTATTTCTTATTGACAAAAATGTGTTGATTGTAATGGTTCTTATTTTGATGAATAAAGATGTATTGCAGCACAGTTATAATTTAAAATTCACGGTCCAAAACCGCAATTACTTTTGCAACAACCTAATATATACATTATATTGGTTCTGCCTCTCTGGAGATTCCTCATTAAAACTATGTGTATATATACTACACACACACACAATAATATATATATTATATATCTTTATATATTATATATACATATGTTATATGTAACATATATGCATGTTATAGATACACACATATGTGTATATATATAATATATATATGCACACATATAGTACAGGTTGATTATCCCTTATCTGGCATCAAAAGTGTTTTGGAATTCATATTTGGGTTTTGGAATTTTGTATATACATAATGAGTTATTGTAGGGATGGGACACAAGTCTCAACGCAAAATTCATTTATGTTTCACATACACCTTATTAATTTATACCCTGAAGATAATTTTAGAACATAATTTTAATAATTTTATGCATGAAACAAAGTTTCAGCTATGTTTTTGCTCTGACCAATCACATGGGGCCCAGTGTGAAATTTTCCACTGTGGCACCATGTTGGTGCTCAAAATATTTTGTATTTTAGAGAATTTTGAATTTCAAGTTTTTGAGTTATGAATGCTGAACCTACAGATAGACAGAGACAGACAGACAGACAGATAGATAGATAGATAGATGATAGATATGCACATCTATTTGTATGCGAATATGTATATGTATGTATATATACATATATGTTACGTGTGTATGTGTCTATGCATGCATGTGTGTATTTATACAGTTCGCCCTCTATATCCATGGGTCTTACATCATCAGATGGAACAAACTGCAAGGTGAAAATATTTTTAAAATATAATACAAACCAAAAAACAAGACAGTAAAACCAGTGTTTACATAACACTTACATTGTATTAGGTATAAATAAACTAGAGATGATTTAAAGTGTATGAAAAGATTGCTGGGCATGGTGGCTCACGCCTGTAATTCCAACACTTGGGGAGGACGAGGCAGGCGGATCACTTGAGGTCAGGAGTTAGAGACCACCCTGGCCAACATGGTGAAACCCCGTCTCTATTAAAAAAAAAAAAAATACAAAAATTAGCTGGGCATAGTGGTGGGTGCCTGTAGCCCTAAGGAGGCTGAGGCAGGAGAAGTATTTGAACCCAGGGGGTGGAGGTTGCAGCAGTGAGCCGAGATCGCACCACTGCCCTCCTGGGGGACAGCACCAGACTCTGTCTCCAAAATAATAATAATAATAAATAAAGTATATGAAAGGATGTACATAGGTCATCTGCAAATACTACACCCTTTTATATAAGTGACTTGAACATCTGCAGATTATGGTATCTGTATGGATGCTGGCACCAACCCTTTGGAGATACTGATGGATGACTATATACAGCTGAACAAATACTATTTGACTACTTGTGATAAAATACTCAGATTCCAGAAAAGTTATAATATTGTAACACTAAGAAAATAAATATCAATATCAAATAAATCTCAAAACCAAATGACTTAGTAAAATATTATTATCTCTTCTCACTCAAATATTAAGCTTATTCTATCCAAAATTGGCAACATTATTTGGTAACTCTAATAATAGCAGCTATGGTTATTTAGTTCCTACTATGTCCCAAGCCTTTGGATAGGCTGCTTTTCATTATATCTTGTATCATCATGGAAGTGTCATATCATTTCATCTTTAACTATTCCATCATGTATTTCCATCACATATTTCTAGAAGATAATAATCACTTCGTTAAGAAATACCACAATACCATTTTCTCTCATAAAAAATAAACTTTTATCATCATGAAATATCATTTGATGTGCAAATTTCACAAAGGTCATCTTTTTTTCAACGTATTTGTTTGAATGAGGATCCAAATAAGTTTCACATCTAGATATTGGTTCATGTTATCTCTTAAATCTCATTTAATTAATTATTTATAGAGACAGGTCTCACTGTGCTGCCCAGTCTGAAGTGTAGTGACATGATTATAGCTCACCACAACCTTGAACTCCTGGCCTCAAGCCATCCTCCTACCTCAGCTTCCCAAGCAGTTGGGACCACAGAAGCCTGACAACACGCCCACATAATTTTTAATTTTTTAATAGAGATATGGTCTCACTATGTGGACTGGGTGTGTCTTGAACTCCTGGCCTCAAGTGATCCTACCACCTCAGCCTGCCAAAGTCATTGGAGTACAGGCAAGAGTCACCGTGACTGGCTCTTAAATCTCTTTTAATTTATAGTTTCTTCTCCATTCTTTCTCTTCTTTGTATTCAATTTTGAAATTATTTTGAGGAAACTTAGATTGTTATCTGTGGTAAAATGACTCCTCCCAAAGATATCCAAATCCGAACTCATGGAAACCTGGAATGTTATCTTATATGAGAATAAAGTGGTTTTGCAGATGTGATTAAGTTAAGGAAATTGGAAATAAGAGATTATCCTAGATTATGTGGGTGATATTTCAAGGCAATTTTAAGGGGTTTTGTTTGTTTGTTTGTTTGTTTTGAGATGGACTCTCCCCATGTCGCCCAGGCTGGAGTGGCTCACTGCAAGATCCACCTCCCGGGTTCACGTCATTTCTCCTGCCTCTGCTTCCCAAGTTGCTGGGGCTACAGGTGCCTGCCACCATGCCCAGCTATTTTTATTTATTTATTTTTTTTTAGTATGCTTTAAGTTCTAGGGTACATGTGCACAACATGCAGGTTTGTTACATATGTATACATGTGCCATGTTGGTGTGCTGTACCCATTAACTCGTCATTTACATTAGGTATATCTCTTAATGCTATCCCTCTCCCCCCTCCCCACAATAGGACCCGGTGTGTGATGATCCCCTTCCTCTGTCCAAGTGATCTCATTGTTCAGTTCCCACCTATGAGTGAGAACATGTGGTGTTTGGTTTTCTGTCCTTGTGATAGTTTGCTGAGAATGATGGTTTCCAGCTGCATCCATGTCCCTACAAAGGACATGAACTCATCCTTGTTTATGGCTGCATAGTATTCCATGGTGTACATGTGCCACATTTTCTTAATCCAGTCTGTCACCGATGAACATTTGGGTTGGTTCCAAGTCTTTGCTATTGTGAATAGTGCCACAATAAACATACGTGTGCATGTGTCTTTATAGCAGTA
>NW_016804677.1:144696-157729 GCF_001698545.2 Rhinopithecus bieti
TTTTAGCATGAAGGGCTGTTGAATTTTGTCAAAGGCCTTTTCTGCATCTATTGAGATAATCATGTGGTTTTTGTCTTTGCTTCTGTTTATATGCTGGAGTACGTTCACTGATTTGCATATGTTGAACCAGCCTTGCATCCCAGGGATGAAGCCCACTTTATCTTAGTGGATAAGCTTTTGGATGTGCTCCTGGATTCGGTTTGCCAGTATTTTATTGAGGATTTTTGCATCGATGTTCATCAGGGATATCAGTCTAAAATTCTCTCTTTTTGTTTTATCTCTGCCAGGCTTTGGTATCAGGATGATGTTGGCCTCGTAAAATGAGTTAGGGAGGATTCCCTCTTTTCTGTTGATTGGAATCGTTTCAGAAGGAATGGTATCAACTCCTCCTTGTACCTCTGGTAGAATTCGGCTGTGAATCCATCTGGTCCTGGACTTTTTTTGGTTGGTAGGCTATTAATTATTGCCTCAATTTCAGAACCTGCTATTGGTCTATTCAGGGATTCAGCAAAGTAACCAGAGAGGCAGAGACTGGAGTGATGAAGCCAGAAGCCAAGCAATGCCAGCAGCCACCAGAAGCTGGAAAAGGAAGTCTTGCCCTGCTGATACCTGGAATTCAGCCTATTGATATTCATTTCAGACTTCCATCCTTCAGAACTGTGAGAGAATAAGTTTCTGTTGTTTTAAGCTAACAAGTTTTTGGTAATTTGTTACAGCAGCCCTAGGAAATGAATAATTTTTTTCTGTAAAATTTCCTGCATTGTGGCTTTTGCTGATTTCGAGCCTTTGATTTTTAAAATATGTTCCTCTGTCTTGTCTATTTTTTGTTCATTCATATTTCTTTTCCAAGATGGTTTTATAGGTGGTTTATATACTTTTATACAGATGCATATTATCTATGGATTCTTTCTTTTTTAATTTTAGCAGGTATTTTTACTTATTGCTTATTTCATATATTCACTGGGAATTGAAATATAGCTATAATTTCTACATAGGCACTTTACATGTATTATCTTCTGTCTTATTAACAACCTTGCATTTTAGGTAATATATTCAAAAGCAAATAGAATATGGAACTAAATTTTGAAAGCAGATGATGAAAGTCCAAATTCTGGGTTATATCTATAATGCTGCACTTTTACCAAGAATCTCGGGTGAAACAGAGCTGAGAATTTGGCCCCCATTCTTCTCCTCCATATCTACCATCTATTGATTTAGATAGAAACTAGGAGTTTCTGTAGGAAAAATATTTCTCATGTAGTTATTGTAGATAAAATGTATATACATATTAGAGATCCTTAGACTTTATTATAGTTTTGTTTGTGCTGTTGCTGCTTTCAGTGCATTATTATTATTATTATTGAGACAGTCTCTCTCTGCCACCCAGACTGGAAGGCAGTGGCATGATCTTGGCTCACTGTGACCTCTGCCTCCCTGGTTCAGATAATTGTCTGTCTCAGCCTCCCGAGTAGCTGGGATTACAGGTGCCTGCCACCACACCTGGCTACTTTTTTTTTTCTTTTGTATTTGTAGTAGAGACGGGGTTTCACCATCTTGGCCAGGCTGGTCTCGAACTCCTGTCCTTGTGATCTGCTGGCCTCTGTCTCCCAACGTGCTGGGATTACAGGCGTGAGCCACCACGCCTGGCCTTCAGTGCATTCTTGACCCACTTTTGAGACACTGGCTAGCAACCCTTATCCAGACCGTCACACTTGGGACAGTATGCACTCACCCTATTTGCCTCAGGGCTAGATGCCAGACAAGTAGGCACAGCCTGTTTGACACTGGGTGTATAAGAAATTATTCAAATTAACCAATCTTTTTTTAAATTATTATACTTTAAGTTCTAGGGTACATGTGCATAACGTGCAGGTTTGTTACATATGTATACTTGTGCCATGTTGGTGTGCTGCACCCATCATCTCATCAGCACCCATCAATTCATCATTTATATGAGGCATAACTCCCAATGCAATCCCTCCCCCCTACCCTTCCCCATGATAGGCCCTGGTGTGTGATGTTCCCCTTCCCGAGTCCAAGTGATCTCATTGTTCAGTTCCCACCTATGAGTGAGAACATGCGGTGTTTTAACCAATCTTTAGGGAGCCTGAAAAACCTAGCTAACCCACCCTTCTTGTCATACATAAGTTGCCCCCTCTGGCTCCACTTGGCTGTCACCCTGTCCCCAGGTGCAATACCCTATGTGGTCCTGCCTAGTAGCTTTCTCTCATTTGGGAACATGTGTAACAAACAAATTTCATCTAGCCCAGTGTCAGTCATATATATATATAATTAGCCAGGTGTGTTGGAGTGTGCCTGTAGTCCCAGCTACTCAGGAGGCTGAGGTGGGAGGATTGCCTGAGCCCAGGAAGTGGAGGTTGCAGTAAGCTGAGATCCAGCCACTGTACTCCAGCCTGGGTGACAGAATGAGACCTTGTTTCAAGAAAATAAAAATACAATTCCAGCTTTATATAGAAAAGATAAAGTTAGGTAATTTTTTGACTTTTTTTTTTTTTTTGAGACGGAGTTTCGCTCTGTTGCCCAGGCTGGAGTGGTGGCACGACCTCGGCTCACAGCAACCTATGCCTCATGTGTTCAAGGGATTCTCCTACCTTAGCCTCATGAGTAGCTGGGACTATAGGCACAGGCCACCACACCTGGCTAATTTTTGTATTTTTAGTAGAGACAGGGTTTCACCATATTGGCTAGGCTGGTCTCAAACTCCCGACCTCGTGATCCACCTGCCCTCCCAAAGTGCTGGGATTACAGGCGTGAGCCACCATGCCTGACTGACATTTTGTTTTCCTTTTATAACCACCCATAATTTTGCACTTATTATTATTATTTTTTATCTCACAGTCTTTATTTATTTGGAGTTTTCTCTTTGCACCAAACCCCTCAGGTAGGCAGAACAAGGATTTCTGTTTCTATGGTATAATTGAGAAAATTGAACCTTCAAACAATGAAGTGACTGGTCCAAAATCAAACAGATAATAATGGACAGGTCTGGGAATTACATCCAGATGTTGTGATTCTAAGTCACTGTTCTGTCACATTATTTCCAATAGTTATCCACAAACCCATTCACTCTTCCAACATTTATTGATTATATGTTATGAACTAGGCAAACACTAGAGTATGGGTGCTACAAAGATAAATCCAGTATAAACTCTGCCCTCAAAAAAATCAAAGGAAACAGGCTTAGAAAATAAAAGGATAATAAAGTACAACAGTTTTTTGTTACAGCAAAACCACTCAATGCTCTATGAGGCCACAGATAAAGTCTTTACTCCAAGCCAAAGGGAAGGTTTCCATTAGCTTCAAAGACTGAACAATATGTGACAGTTATATAGAAGTCAGTCACATCAGCAGAGAGGGCGGCATTCAATTCATTTCCCAAATGCTTGACAGGACCCATGCTAGGCACTTCACTTCAGAGTATATTAATTGCTGGAGGAGAGGATAGTAAACAAACATATTATAATACAGCATGATAAATGTCATGAAAAGGGAATGGACATATTACAGTGGAAGCACAAAAAAATGAATGGCAAACTCCCCTTGGAGAAGACAAAATAATCACAGACAACCTCCTAGCATAAGTGACTGGAGTGAAGTCTTGAAGAATGAATAAGAGCCCACTGGCATGCCCATGATGTTGAAGTCTCACCAATGCACCTTAATGTAGCAGTTTCTTGTTGTCTGAACTAGTACCCCAGGTTCTTTGTCCTACTTCCAAGAAAATTAAGGAACATGGACATAAAGGGGGGGTTGGAACAAAAGTTTAATAAGTGAAAGAAGAAAGCTCCCCAGAGTAGAGAGGGGAGTCCAAGTGGATTGCCGAGTTATAGCTGAGTTTAAAAGCTTTTGTAAGAAACTCCTCTCATCTCTGCAGCAGTATGAGTAATTTTTCAGTAAAGCTGTCTGTGCAACTTCCCTTATCTTATGCAGCTATGGGTATGTCTCTAGGCAAGCACAAAGCACTGCTTCTCTTTTTTGTATAATTGTGTGCTTGTTTTAGGTAAGCACCCTCCTCCCTGTACAAGTTCCCGCCATGTATAAGCCTGAAAAGGGGAGGAAACGTTTTCCTGGGAGCTCAGTAATTACACAAAGGACAAAGACCTTCTGTGCTGGACCCTGTTTGCTTATGTGTGTGCAGGTGCAGCCTGAATGTTTTATTTTTCCCAGGTTGTTTCATTTTGCCCGTTGCTGTGATTTTCAGGCAGGCCACTTATGCTGTCTGAATTTTCCCAAATGATTTTCCTTTCCGTCTCTCTCAAAGGGAAAAAAAAGTACGGAGAAAGGAAAGGCTATTCAAAAGTAAACACAAGTAAGCTTGCATAAACACCAGGAAATGCTAGCCAGTTACAATACCACCCCACTCCACACGGAGTAACTTTATATAGCACCTCACTCTTAAAATAGCCAAGTGGTACAGCAAGTGCTTTTAACTCTTGGCATAGGTCTTTCACGACTTATGTGCATTGCATCAAACATTTTCCATTGTAAAAGTTAGCTTGATTGAAAATCCATTATTTGTGGCCTATCTCTTTAAAGTCACCTGGGATTCCTCAGAAATCCTGGTACACTTGCCATTTGGCAAGGTGCAGTATAATAGCTCTTCTACTTAGGGACATGAACACGTGGAAAGAACTGAACAAGTCACATTACAATTTTGGAAACCGCAGTACAAAAGGGGACTTGGAAAGTAATGCACACATTTCCAGATCACAAGCTAGGCAATTCTAATTTCGAGAGAGGTAAACAGAAACCAAACTTTCAGTTCATATTCATTTAACAACATTATCACTTAGCCTTTTCCTCTTTAGTAGTCCTGACCTTGACTCAGTCCTTCTTACATTGGTGCACTGCCTAGCAAGACTATGATTTGTGCCAGAAATCAGATGGGCCCAAAGGGAGATCCTGCCATTCCTTATAAAAATAATTTGAGAAATGTATGTACAATGACCATAACACTTATGCTAAGGGATGAGAAACACTTCTTTTTTCACATTAAGAACAGGTTTCTTCAGGCAACAGAAAAATTCCTACAGTTATGGAAATGAATGTAACACTTCAGAAAAGGACATATCATAAAGAGAAAAGGAGAGTTAGAAAGTGCATGGTACACGCAGAAATATAATGAATAAATATGAGTGAAAGTAGACTTTAATGTTTTGTCCTCTAATTACTTCAGCATCCTAATTTTCTTACAGCATACACATTCCTGTCACTAATTCTAGAGATTTTCCAAAGCATTCTTTTTTCTTTCAAGTATAAAAAGGTACCTTAATTTTTTGACTTTTACATTTTAAAATTCTATTTCTGCAGTTCTCCCCACCCGAAGTTATCTCCACCACTAACAACTCTATCCAAAATGCAACCTGTTCTCCAGATCTTCCCATACTCAGCTGTGCTTTCTTAAAAATTTTAGAACATTTATCATCAGTTCCACATAATAACGTCTAAGATTATTTTGCTTCAACTTCTTCGAGACTCCAATCAAACTTCTGGTAAGCGTTCCTTGATTGTAGAGTTCATGTTTACTTGTTCTCCTTGTCTTTTGACAGTACCTAGTCTATGTTGTTATTCTATAATTTACAATACTGCAATTACAGGTTTATAAATCTGTACCCTGCAACTGGCTCGTATATTTTTATTTATTTTATTTTATTTTTTTGAGACAGAGTTTCACTCTTGTCGCCCAGGCTAGAGTGCAGTGGTGCGAGCTTGACTCACTGTAACCTCCACCTCCCAGGCTCAAGCGATTCTCCTGCCTCAGCCTCACGAGTAGCTGGGATTACAGGCATGCACCATCACGCCCAGCTTATTTTGTATTTTTAGTAGAGATGGGGTTTCTCCATGTTGGCCAAGCTGGTCTCGAACTCCCGACCTCAGGTGATCTGCCCACCTTGGCCTCCCAAAGTGCTGGGATTAGAGATGTGAGCCACTGTGCCTGGCCAGGCTCATTTACTGTATCAGGGAACTTGTTTGATATATATGGCCCAGTACCTAGTACCTGATAATAAATCAGGAAATGAATTTTGGAAATTAATAGAACACCAAAACATTGAAATGGAGAGACTTCTGGTAACTGCAAACAAAAGAGAAAATTCAAATTAAAAAATGGGAAAGATGATATTGCTAATACTAGATGCAATGGAGATTCCATTAATAATGAAGAAATTCTCGAGGAAATACATGATTCTATGAATATATGAGAACTATCAGAACTGGCACACAAAGTGGAAAACTTGGAAAGATAACACTCATGAAAGGAATAGAAAATGCTATTAAAGAAAAATCTTCTGAAAAAGGCTTCAGGCCCAGGCAGTTAGTAGCAGAATTCCTTTACATCAGTGTTTTAACTGGTGTGTGTGTGGCAGCAGGGTGTGGGGTAGATTTTGCCCCAGGGGCAAAATCTCTCATCAATGACTGAAGATATTTTTGGTTGTCACAAGCGGGGTGGGGAGGATCGTTACTGACATGTAGTGGGTTAAGGCCAAGGATGCTGCTAAACATTCTATAGTTTATAATTATCCAGCTGAAACTGTCAATAGTGCTGAGGTTAAGAAACCCTTCTTTACCCTTAAAAAAAAATTCTCTGCTATGTAAAACATTCCAACACATAGGAAAATGAGGAAAGCTCCTCAAAGCAACTTCTATAGCAAACATTATTCTGATATTTGGAAATCAAACAGTTAATACCAAAAACATACAGTGCTCTATAGACTATACTTACATATGCAGAAAACACCAAGTAAAATGATAATAAAACACATCTAGCAGTGTGTATATTTTATAATTAACATGAGATCTATTCTTTGAACACATTTTAAAGTGCACAGTTCAGCATCGTTAACTATAGGCACAACATTGTACAGCAGATCTCTAGAACTCACTCATCTTGCAGAACTGAAACTCCAGACCCATTGAACAACAATCTCCTCCCCCAAATTTTTCATCCTGCCAGTACCCAGCCACCAACATTTTTCTCTGTCCTTCTGTGGGTTTGACTTCTTTAGATACCTCATCTAAGTGAAATCATGCAATATTTGTACTTCTGAGACTGGTTTATTTCATTTAGAATAACGTCTTCCCAGATTCCTCCATGTTGTCACATACTATGATGGGAAATTTTTTTTTTTTTTTTTTTTTTTTTTTTTTTGTTTGTTTTTTTGTTTGAGAAGGGGAGTTCTCGCTTTCTGCTCAAACCCAGGCTGCGAGTGCAGCGGTGCCGAATCTTGGCTCCACTGCCCAAGCTCCGCCCTTCCCGGTGTTCAACCGCCATTTCCCTGCTTCAAAGCCCCGAGCTTAGCTGGCGAAACTACAAGGCGCCCGCCACCACGCCTGCGTAAATTTTGTATTTTTAGTAGAGACGGGGTTTCACCGTGTCTAAAGGCCCAAGGATGGTCCGATCTCTGACCTCTCGATTCTGCCCGCCTTGGGGCCTCCCAAAAGTGCTGGGATTATAGGCGCGAGCCACCGTGCCCAGCCAGGATTTCTTTTTTTAAGGTTGAATAGTATTACATTGTATGTATATGCCACATTTTCCTTATCCATTCATCCATTGATAGACACTTAGGTTATTTCCATATCATGGCTATTTTAAATAATGCTGCAATATATATTGCAGTGTATATATCTCTTTGGGATCCTGATTTCATTTATTTTGAATAAACACTCAGAAATAGGATTGCTGTATCACATGGTAGTTCTATTTTGAAATTTTTTAGGAACCTCTATACTGTTTTCCATAACAGCTATACCACTTTACATTCTCACTAACAGTATACAAGGGTTCCAATTTCTCCACATCCTCTCCAATACTTGCTATATTTTGTTTGTTTGTTATAATAACCATCCTTACAGGCACAAGGTGACAGCTCTCTGTGGTTTTGATTTGTATAAAAATGTTTTTCAAATCCCTGAAATGCAAGGATTATGTAATATTTGAAAATTTATCAATATCATTAATTGCATCACTAGGAAAAAAATAAAAGATGAGAAAACCTTCTCAATAAATACAGAAAATGTTTTGTCATAATAAAGTTTATTCCTAATAAAATGTTTAACAAATTAGAAATTAAAGGCTACTATTTAACATGATAAATCACAGTCAATATCAAACTTCTATGTGAAACACTGTATTATAGACAGTCCCATTAAAATGAGACTATTAATAATCCTACTATTCTTGCTACTTACATGACATGGTTCCAAAATGTTTGGTGTTATAGCAGAATGAGCAAATATATTAATTTTAACATTTGACAGTTTGGGTTTTAACACAGACTCTGTTTTTAATATCTGTGTGCAATTACCTAATTACTTAATCTTTCTAAACCTCAGATTTCTCACCTGTAATATTGGGATAACATTAGTACATATAGCATTACTGTGAAGATAAACTCAAGGTGAATAAACAAATTACAAATGTGCCCAGAATATACGAAAGCATTTTGTGTTAGCTATTGTAATTATTATAATAATTATTGGCAATTGTAATGACAACTCTAGGAGTTGTATCGGCAATTCTAGGAGATATGGTTATCACAACAGATATTAATCTGTAGGTGTTTATTAATAGTAAATTGCTCGGGTTCACTGACATTTCATTTGAGAAGGTTTCATTGCACTGCAATCAGCAAATTCATCAAAGAAGCAAAACCAGACAATAGTCACCTATCAGATTAATAAAAAAAATTCACTAGAAGACTCATGCAATGTGTTCATATTGTAACCAGGAATAAGCTCCTAGTACTGCCATATAAAACCACGGTGCATAATTTCTACTTTTTTTTACATCAAATATATGCAACAATCTTCTTCAGGCTGGGTACCTGGTTTCCTCAGACAGGAGACAGGCTTCTCTAGAATTTACTCACTGACATGGGATTCTCAGAAGCATATGAAATTTATGCAGAGTGGGGCAAAAGGAGCAAATGTGTACAAATTAGGAATTATTTGACCGCAATAATTCCCTACGTGTGTCAATAAGCATCTCCAAACAAGCATAAGATCAAGTGCCCTCTTCAAGCTCTGTGTGCTTGCAAGGGTGAGTGACAGAGAGAGAAAAAAATGAAAATACAACTTGCCAGGTTTCCAGCCTAACCATCCTTTAACTGGTGGCCATTAAAATAATACCTTCCAGCTGGTTGAATCATTTTCTGTAAAGTCTCTTTGTATATGAGGGCATGCGTGTCTTTTGTCACTCTTTGTTAATAATACACATGCATCTGCCATCTAGTTAGCAGTTGTGCAAACTAATACAAAACTCAGTATCCAATACTCTGCAATAACTGGCTTGCTTCCTTGCTAAGGCCACCCCAGTCATCATTCATGAGCAAAGTAGTCCAGAGCCTAAGATCAAACTGTTCCCAAGCTAGGAAAATACAAAGAGGGTTACATCCTGATTTATAAGCTCAATTTCAAATCACCTGGTAGTGCAATTCCCCCGCAGTGTTCTCCCCCTTCCTTTCCAACAGAAAATATGAAATGGTAAAGTACAGGTCCATGGGAATGAACAATACTCTAAGACAATCATGGTAGCTCCGTACCTTTCTGACGGTAATTAATGTAGAGGTTGGCATGGCCAATGAAGCATGAGGGGAGTCTGTTGGTGAGTAGGGTGCAGAGTGTTCTAGAAAAGAATTGTTTTTCTCATTTTCTTCTGAAGACATCAGTTCAGATTCAACTTTTTTCTTGTGCTCTTGTATGCAGTTTTTCAGACACAAAACTTAGAGATATGGCATGCATCTTGTGACCGTAAAGGTTAAGCAAAGAGAATCACAGAATAGAAGAGCCAGTCTACAGCCCTGAGATCATTGAGATGAATTAACGTGGAGCTGCCTACCTCCAAAATTCCAGTATGAGATTAATATACTCTTACTGCTTAAGCTCCTTTTAGTTGGGTATTCTATTACTTGCATCCAAATTATCTAAACTGATAAAATCTGGTTTCACAATTTGGGCTCTTGCCTTATTCTCATATCAAGCCCCCACCTCATACATACTTAGGGATCATGCTGCAATATGACCCGTGTTAGAGTGCACTCTTCTGCTCACTTTCAAATACTCCAGTTCATCCAGGTGTCAGATCGCACTGCCATTCACTTATTTTGCATTGATCATCTTCTCTGTGCCAGGCGTCTTTGAAAGTCTTTTTATCTCAAGATTTCTCAGAGTCTGGAACGCAGACCTGACCTCTATATGCAAACCTGCAACTTCACAGTTTGCTGCCAGTCTATCCTGGTTCCAAGGTAAACCTTGACTACATTTCCTACTGCTTCCAGTTACCAACTGCATGTCTCTCCGTGTAAAGGAAAAACCCTAACCACTACCTGCCAGGTGGAGGTCATTGATCATTGGTTTTCAATCTAAGGGAGCAGTTCTAAACTTTGAGCATTAAAACCACCTTGGCAGCTTAAAAATATCCCAGTGTCCACACCATACCCAAGAGCAATTAAATTAGAATCTCTGGGGTTGGGATCCAGGCATCATTATTTTTTAAAACTACTCTTACTCTCTGATTCTGTATGGGACCAACATTGAAATACGCTGATTGAGTACTTGTGGAATGCATACTAAAAGCACGTGAAAATCTCCTTTACACTACAATGCATCTTACCTCAAACATGTTGAAAACCCCTGCCTTATAGGTCTCTATCGTCCTACCTATCCCCACAAGCAACCAAGACAATTCGTTCTGTCACCTGCTACAATTGTTCCCCTTGAGGCCAGTAACCACATTGACCAGATGAGCCAGAACAGTAACTGAAGAGTGCTTGGTCTTCCTTTTTCATCAGGCATGAAGCTGTCAGGACCAGGCAGCTAAAAATTGCTCTTGTCTCAGGGAAACTCAAATTTTACTTTAAACAGATAGTCAAACCCAGTTTGTTTTTTTTCCACTACAGAGACTACTCTTCCAACTAGCACAGTGTTCTCCAAAATCACCTGAAGATAATAATCACCTGGTATACTTGTTCTACACAGAGTCCTGGGGCCTAACCCAGAACTACTGAAGTAGAATTTCCTGGAGAAAGAGCTGGTAACTTGTATAGTTAACAGGTTGTCCCAGGTGATTTTTAGCAAGCATTTTTTGAAAATACCTTATTACTGTATATTTTCCCAATTTATCTCTTCTGACCATAGGATTAGGTTTATGTGGGGTGCAGCCAAACCCCAGAAGACAGCACTGAATTCTGAGAATAGAAGGAGGCCTTGAAAATTAATCCCTCTGTACTAAAGCTATGATTTATGCAGTGTTCTTACTGAAACCTCTCTGAACAATAACCTCTGGCCTTATATAGAAAAACTTTTTCATTAATATACGTGTATCTCTTCTCTTGATCTCTACCAGACCCAATAGAATCTGACCCCATTGCCAGAAGTGTTTCTACACACACACACACACACTTGAAACATCCTGCTGAACCTGGGGCACAGAGCTGGCTAGCATGGCTTGAGCACTTAAAATTAGTAGCTGCCCACACTTCCCAGACCTCCTGCAGCTGAGGAAAGTCGGGTGACTAGCTGTCACCAAGGAATTGTGAGCCACTGTTGTAGCAACCCCATGGTAGTGGAAGCAGTACCCCAGGGCACATATAATAAGGTAGTCTGTAGAGAATTTAAAACCAACCTATTCCCACCTCATTTTGGCAATTCGGTACAGTATCAGTGATATATTATTCCTTCCTTAATACACACACATACATACATATATATGCACACACTGTATATTTTGGCAGTCTATGTTCAAAGTAATTGCCGTGGTTACTGTTGAGTTTTAATCATATATATCCAAATCTCAACTTAGCACTTAGCTATTACTAATCCTTTAAGACAGTGTTTCCCAACCATTTTGGCACCAGGGACCGTTTTCATGGAAGACAATTTTTTCCCAGACTGGGGGTTGCGGGATGGTTTTGAGATTATTCAAGTCCTTTACAATTATTTTGCACTTTATTTCTATTATTATTACATTGTAATATATCATGACATTATTATACAACTCACCATAATGCAGCATCAGTGGGAACATTGAGCTTGTTTTCCTGCAACTAGACAGTCTCATCTGGGGGTGAAGGGAGACAGTGACGGATCACCAGACATTAGATTCTGATAAGGAGCCAGCAACCTAGATCCCTCACATGCGCAGTTCACGATACGGTTTTCACTCCCATGAGAATCTATTGCTGCCGCTGATCTGACAGGAGGTGGAGCTCAGGCACTAATGAGAGTGATGAGGAGAGACTGTGAATACAGGTGAAGCTTTGCTTGCTCACGTGCAGCTCATCTCCTGCTGAGCAGCCCAGCTCCTAACAAACCACAAACTGATACCTGTCCATGACCCAGGGGTTGGGGACCCCTGCTTTCAGAAATACTGTATTCTATATGAAAGTAAACTTGGAGAACTACCAGGTATAAAGTCAATTCCAAGACACAGACTCAGCTACACAAGTTTCCTTTAAGGGTAAGTTTGTCAGAGTTTGCAATCATTTCAGCTCCTTGGAACATAGTTCTTTTCTCCAACTCCTGGGATACCATATATCCCTCCAGTAGATACAAAATAAACCATGATAGCATAGGGATCGTGAAGACAAAGACTTAGACATAAACCTTTATTTCTATGCTGCCGCTCAGCACTTTAATTTGTGTTTAAATTTTGTTTTGACTGCAGAGAAACTTGAAGGCCTCTGAAAGAAATCCTAAATAAACAAAGACATGGACAGTATTGTAATTTGCAGAATTTATTTTGAAGCTGTATTTGATGAATCTCTATCAAACTTATCCTTATGTATGTTTCCTAATTATTTGTAAATCTGTTTCATAGAAAAGAAACATTTAAAAATTAAAGCTAATAAGTATTTTTCAATTGACTCTGAGCGAACATGAATATGAGATTGATTTTGATGAATCTGACAAATTAGCAGAAATATTAAAATCAGAAACAGTAATACCATTTTATTATTTATTACTGTATCCTACCAATATATAGGTATAATTTCTCCCTATTATCAAAAATGACCTT
>NW_016804677.1:160370-162952 GCF_001698545.2 Rhinopithecus bieti
CTCTTTCTTTCTCTCTTTCTTTGTCACCTTTCTTTTTCTGTCACTTTTCTTTCTTTCTACCTTTCTTTCTTTCTTTTCCTTTCTTTCTATATATTGATTGATTGATCTAGAGAAACTGAAACTCATAAGAGCCACTTCTGAGCTTATGGAAGACTGTGGACAAATTTTATGCAATGCATTCCCTGCATCATAATTATTCCAATCATTCCCACCTAATCCAAGAGACACCCCAACAATACCAAGAAAATGAAAAATCATGCTCTTATCCTCTGTGTACAACCTTGTATTAGTTCATTTTATGTTGCTTATTAAAGAATACCTGAAGATGAGGAATTTATAAGGAAAGGAATTTATTTATTAAAGTTATGTAGGCTGAGATGTCTTAAGTCAAGGTGCCATATATGGTAAGATCATTCTTGCTGGGGGATACTCTGTGAAGAGACCTGAGGTGGTTTCTTCACATAGTAAGGGGGCTAAGTGTGCTACGTGCTAGCGCAGACCTCTCCACTTCTTCCTATAAAGCTATCAGTTCTCCTCTCATGATAACTCATTAACTCATTAATTCATGAATCCATTAATCTATGAATAGATTGAATTATTCATTAGGGCACAGCCCTCACAATACAATTACCTGTTAAAGGCCTCACTTCTCAACATTACTGCATTAAGGACCAAGTTTCAGTGTGAGTTTTGGAGGGGACATTCAAACCATAACAAGCAAAAAATAAAAATGAAAATGAACAAAAGCCTCTCACAGATACTGTGAAATTATAACCAAATAATCAGCAAACCAAATGTATTGAACTGAGTGCATTTTAAGTTTGCAATAACATCACATCTGGCAAATGTTACTTTCACAGAACTATTCCATATTGCAATTATGTGCATATAGGTCTCAACTTAGCCACTTTTGTCCATCCTGATGCATCCCCCTAAACTTCAAATCTTGGGGACTGAAAGCTGGACTAGAAATCTTTGCTCCACCAGCCAGCCTGGGTTTTTTAGTCATATCAGTGCATTTCCCCACTAGGGACCTGTTTGGCATGGCAATACGAGAGATAGCTTTCACTTAATAATTCGTAAAAGCCATATTACACCATTTTTCTAGATCATCACCTTGTAATACAGTAGCCACGAGCACTTGAAATGTGGCTAGTCCAAATTTACATGTTCTATAAATATAAAACACACATTGGATTTCAAAGGCCAAGTAAGAATAAACGCAAAATGTGTCACTAATATGATATTTGATATTGATTACATTTTGAAATGAAAATGTGTTAAATAAAATAGATTGTTAAAATTAATTTTATTCATTTCTTTTTAATATTTAATGTGGCTACTGGAGATTTAAAATTTGCATATATGGTTCACATTACCTTTCTTTTGGACAGGGCTGCTCCCGAATAGTTGGTACCTACTTGCCTTACTTCTGCTTATTACTTTTGAAGGACAAATATAAATTTATGTTTATAAGAATGAAAACCCAAAGTCAAACAACAACAAAATAAACAAATACCCACACTTTCTTGGTGTACATAAAATAACCTTGCAACGAAATAAGCAAGTAAATCAACTAAATAGGCTTGTGGTTTTGAAAAACAAGATCTTCAAAATGATATTTTGCATCATTAAGAGTGTTTATTCATCATGAACCTGTCATCAGTTTGCCCTTCTTCTTAACTGTGTTCATTCTTTTATTTGAATTTATCCAAAAGAAAGTGAAAAAATATCATTTGTCCTAACTGGTATCACCCATGGAAAAATTCTGTTTGAGATTGGCTTTTATTTGAAGATTCTGGAATCATTTTTACTTTACTGTATAAAATGAGCATAGAGCTTTATTAATATAGAATGGTTGTTCCTCAGAGATCATCTGGGTATCAACCCATTCATTTTTTCATGATGAGTTGAAGACCTAGACAAGGTAAGCAATTGGCTCAACATCACTTACTCAATAAATGATAAGGCACAATCTGAATTCAGTTCTATCACCTGTTCTGAATTTTTTCTTACTAACACAGCACACTTAAAGACTATTTCCAAGTCTTTTTTTAACCATAGAAATTCAGCTCCACTGTTTTAAGATGAACATCAAACAGTTGAAAATGAACCACTAGTTAAGTTTCTCTAATAAAACTCATATTGAAAAAAGATACCCTTACTATAGAATATATGGGGAAAATATAAAATATGAGAAATTGTCACACAATTTGTCATAGGCTTGGAAGAAGCATTGATAGCACTCTTTCCTGCTTATTCATAGTTTGCAGTTCTGATGGGGGCAGTGTAAATGTAGTATGTCTGTTTTGCTTGCCTTGTAAAATTTAAATGCAGCTTTCTCCCTAAACTGCTGAGATTGTCAAGGTGTATGACCTTTTGTCTGCTTCACAGTCAAATAAACTTAAGCTTTCACACACATAAAAGCATGCATTGCTTCAGCTTCCAAATCATTTCAGCAGATTTGGGTTGCTTTAAATCATTAGTTTTAATATTTAATGCAATGCATCATGATATCTTTGGTTAGTGAATTCATGAAGTCCCTATATCCAGACATCTTAAAACATTCACAGTTACTATTT
>NW_016804677.1:166930-176156 GCF_001698545.2 Rhinopithecus bieti
AAAAAAAAAAAAAAAAAAAAAAAAATTGAATTGAAACTGATATAGTTAGGCTTTGTGTCCCCACCCAAATCTCATCTTGAATTACAATCACCATAATCCCCTCATGTCAAGGGAGAGACCAGGTGGAGGTAATTGGATCATGGGGGCAGTTTCACCCATGCTGTTCTCCTGATAGTGACTGATTTCTCATGAGGTCTGATGGCCTTTTAAGTGTTTGGCAGTCCTTCCTGCATTCATTCTCCTTCCTGCTGCCTTGTGAAAAAGGTACCTTGCTTCCCCTTCGCCTTTTATCATGATTATAAGTTTCCTGAAGCCTCCCCAGACATTCTAAACTGTGAGTCAATTAAATCCCTTTTCTTTATAAATTACCCAGTCTTGGGCAGTTCTTTATAGCAGTGTAAAAACCAAGTAATACAGTACATTGGTACCAGAAATGGGGCGCTGCTGTAAAGATACTCAAAAATGTGGGAGCGACTTTGGAACTGGCTAACAGGCAGATATTGAAACAGTTTGGAGTGCTCAGAAGAAGACAGGAAAATGTGGGTAAGTTTGGAACTTCGTAGAGATTTGTTGAATGGCTTTGACCAAAATGCTGATAGTGATATGCACAATGAAGTTCCGCCTGAGGTGGTCTCAGATGGAGATGAGGAATTTCTTGGGAACTGGAATAAAGGTGATAACTTGCTATGCTTTAGCAAAAAGACTGGCAGCCTTTTGCCCCTGCCCTAGAGGTCTATGGAACTTTGTTCTTGAGAGACTGGATTTACAGTACATGATAGAAGAAATTTCTAAGCAGTAAAGTGTTCAGGAGGAAGCACAGCATAAAAGTTTGAAAAATTTGCAGCCTGATGATGCAATAGAAAAGAAAACCCATTTTTTTTCAGAAAAAATCAAGCACACTTCAGAAATTTGCATACGTAACAAAGCCAAATGTTAATCACCAAGAAAAAGGGGTAAATGTCTCCAGAGCATGTCAGAGGTCTTCATGGCAGCCCCTCCCATCACAGGTCTGGAGGCCTACAAGGAAAAAATAATTTTATGGGCTTTGCATCCTAGAACCTTGCTGTTTTGTGCAGTCTTGGGACTTTGTGTCTTTCATTCCAGTGATGGGTAAAAGGGGCCAACATACAGCTCAGGCCATTGAAAGCCCTAAGACTTGGTGGCTTACACATGGTGTTCAGCCTGTGGGTGCAAAGAAGTCAATAATTGAGCTTTGGGAACTTCTGCCTAGATTTCAGAGGATGTATGGAAACGCCTTGATGTCCAGGCAGAAGTTTGCTGCAGGGGTGGACCCCCTCGTGGAGAGCCTCTGCTAGGGCAGTGAGAAAGGGAAATGCGAAGTTGGAGCCCCCACACAGAATCCCCGCTGGGACACTGCCTAATGGATCTGTGAGAAGACAGACATCATTCTTCAGACCCCATAATGGTAGATCCACTGACAGCTTCCACCGTGCACCTGGAAAAGCAGCCGACACTAAATGCCAGCCATATAAGCAGCCAGAAGGGGCACTGCACCCTACAGGGTTGGAGCTTCCCAAGGCCACAGGATCCCACCTATTGCATCAGCATGACCTGGATGTGAGACATGGAGTCAAAAGAGATTATTTTGTAACTTTAAGATTTAATGACTACCCAGGCTAATTTTGGACTTGCATGAGACCTGTGGCTCCTTTGCTTTGGCTGATTTCTCCCATTTGAATGAGAACATTTACCCAATTCCTGTATCTCCATTGTATCTAGTAAGTAACTAACTTGCTTTTGATTTTACAGGCTCCTAGGCAGAAGGGACTTGCCTTGTCTCAGATGAGACTTTGGACTTGAACTTTTGGGTTGATGCGGGAATGAATTAAGACTTTGGGGGACTGTTGGGAAGGCATGATTGGTTTTGAAATGTGAAAGGGACATGAGATTTGGGAGGGACCAGGAGCGGAATGAGATGGTTAGGCTTTGTGTCCTCATCCAAACATCACCTGGAATTATAATCCCCATAATCCCCATGTGTCAAGGGAGAGACCAGGTGGAGGTAATTGGATCATGGAGGTGGTTTTCCCCATGCTGTTCTTGTGATAGTGAGTTCTCAAGAGATCTGATGGTTTTATAAGTGTTTGGTAGTTCCTCCTGTGTGCATTCTCCTTCCTGCTGCCTTATGAAGAAGGTGTCTTGCTTCCCCTTCACCCTCCGCCATGATTGTGAATGTCCTGAGGCCTCCTCAGCCATGCTGAACTGTGAATCAATTAAACTTCTTTCTTTTATAAATTACCCACTCTTGGGTAGTTCTTTACAGCAGTGTGAAAACGGGTTAATACAGAACCTTTGGTTGGGTTAACCCTCTCCAGGTCTCCAATGCCCTGAAGATGTTTTAGTTCATAATTCCTGTCAATATATTTAAAACTGGGCTTTTGAGATCTAACCTATCTTTGTAATATTGTCTAGAAATTACTGAGTATTTATTGCACACTAATCAGTGCATGTCAAATCTTTTATCGTATGTATTTCTTTTCATTGTATCAAAACCTTTCAAAGTAGGTATTGTCTTGTCATTTCATATCATATATAAATAAGCTAAGTTTCAAGAAGGTTGAACCATTGACCCAATGTTAGGGAAATAATGCAAAATGGAGCTATATATAATAGCTGTAAATAATAGTTTATCATAAGGCTCGAAGTCAGATCTGACTCTAAAATTTGTATTATTTTTAATAAACCACCTTATAATGTGTTTTAAACTTTATATTTTCATTTTATTTTTAAACCACCCAGGATCTGTCATTGGTATGTTTTCAACTGGAGTAAGAAGACATTTTTTTCTCCATTATGTTTTTCACCAAATTCATGAAGTAATTTTGTAATTGAAATTGATTAAATTCAGAAGCTACACACCTGGTGGTCTTTGATATATATAATTTTTTCTCTCCTCCCATAAGCTAAGTGAATAGATGAAATGCAAATAATATTTCTGGATGTCCACAATGTATAGTCAATAGTCAAGTTTTATAGTTTAATTTTATAGTTAAATCCACAGTCCAGTCCTCCCAAATCACTACTGGGTTTGTTTGTGTTTGAGATCTGCCAGAATCACTCTGTGAGACTAAGGTACAAAGGCCCTGGGGAGTGGTCCTCAAAGGAAAGCTTTGTCCTTTCATTGCTGAGCTAGATTCCTTCTGCAAAGTCAAACAGAAGTGCTGGAGGAAAAGAATACAGAGCAGCAAGATGGATGAAAAATACCTTTCAGTTAAGGTTTTGCCTTTTCTGAAACTTCAAGTGAAATAACTGCACGATTTTTAGAAACACACGACACTTAAAATGTATTTTTAATTAAAGAACAGAACTATACAAAGCAAAGGATGCCAAAATTAATTTAAGTTTTAGACAGAGAAGAGGGAAAAACTTCTAATCTTAAAATAATGCAAAATGAAAGAGATGCTATTTTTTCTTTTTTTTTTTCAAACAAAGAAATGTTTAATTACTTGATGTTGATACAGTATTTTTTCACTTAAAATGAGACAAATCCTTTGTGCCTTTTGAGGTTTCCTTTTAAGCTACATGCCTGTATCATCTATGTAAAGGATAACTTTTTAAAAATAAAAGAATAATTTAACAACTGTACACACAGGGACAAGCCATAAGCTGCACCAACTGGATCCTAGATCCTCTTTCCCCAAGGACAGCCCTAGAGATGCTATTTTTTCAAGTGAACATTAAGGAAAATAAAATGAATTTAATCAAGAATATGGTACAATGATTTGATGGGAAATAGATTCATGACAGAAGTATAGATTTAAATGTAGTCTCTTGTGTATGCTATCTGTGACCTTGAGATAGTTTTAGAAACCTCTGTTTATTCAGCTCTTCTTCAATGGTATAGTAACACCAGCATCAATTGCAAAGGATTCTTGTAAGGATAAAGTTTGATAATATGTGTATGGTTCATTTTTTTTACTCCATATTAAGCAATCGATAAATGCTTTTTTTAATTCTCTTTTCTCCCAGTGAAAACAAATAGGACAGCATGATATAGTTGACAAAACAACTGATTTGAATTTGGAAGAACTGGTTATCTGTAAAAATGTGTATTGGCTCATTTGGCCCTTTTTCCAGATCGTAGACCTAGCAAGTGTCAGACACATACACAGGTTTGACACACAATCTGGGTTCTATTTTCACTCTAAACTTGCCATTTTATGGGATCCGTTGGGACTTTCACAAAAAAGAAAGGGTACCATGTAAACGCTAGCCCTGCCCTACCCCCTTCCCAACCAACAACAACAAAATGAGAAGATGAACAGTATAGGACAGACTACAGTAGTAGCTTAGTATTTTTTAACATCATAATCTTTGCTATTTATTGTCTGTGGTTAAGGGTCATGAAAATTTATGATTTTTTTTTTTTTTTACGAGCGTCCATCCATACCTGGTTTCTGTTGCTCAAACAATAGGTTATAGGTACAATAATTTGAAGGTCTTCAATTATAAGATGGCAAACAAACCTTGAAGTTTTGTGACCTGACTGTTGTATAACCGGAAGTCAGTCACTTGACCATTTGAATTCTATCATACTTATGTGTCACTCCAAAAGAAATCACCTCAAACTTTGCAGCACACTACAGCAATTATTATTATTATTTTACACAATGGTGGTGTTTACTGTAGTCAGCTAGGTGGTTCTTGCTTGGGATCTCTACATGATTGCAGTCAGATGGTGAGCAAAACTTAATTCATGTTGAAGGCATCTTTCCTATATGTGTAGCAGTTAATTCAGGCTGTTGACTGAGACCACAGAGGCACCTGTCAGCTGAAACACCTACAGGTAGTTTCTCCACATGGTGGAGGCTTCCTCACAATATGTCAGCAGAGTGCCAAGGGTAAGCATCCTGAGGGGAACAGGAACAACATAAGAGACCACTAGGTGGAGGTTGCATCAACTTTTATGGCTGTCTGGGAAATTACATTGTATCACTTCTGACCTACTTTATCAGATCCAGCAGTTACAAAAGCTCACTGAGTTTCACGGAAAAGGGTAATAGTTTTCACTTTTTGACAGAAGAGAGGCAAGGTCCTCTGAATTACACTGAACCTAACAGTAAATACCACTTACGCACTCACACATATATACCAGCACAGGAAGATAGTCAATGGATTCGACCTGACAATAGATATATTGTGAACAAAAGTACCTTGTATGCCTATATACCTGGTTTATTTTAATGCCCTCTAGATAATGGTAAGTATTCAATCTTTTTTGGCACATTAATTTCAAAGGCTATGCTTCACTTTTCTTCACTGAAGGTACAAAAGCAGTGTTTACACAGATGTCTCAGACAAAACAAAAGAGAACGTGTTCATTTGTAACTGTCAAATTAATTGCAAATTATTTTTCATTCAAATGAGAACAAAAACACCTCCTAATGAGAGTTAAGATTTGCTACATAGCAAATTCATGATGAAAAGAGGCAAGAGTGGATTAAATGAACCAAGTGCCCCATCCTGACACATTTAACAAGAAAATAGGTTAGTTGGCTTAATATTCTTTCTCAGGGAGAAAAATTATTTAAAATAAATCATCCAAAAATAAATAAGTCTGTACAAAAATCTTAGAAATGATAAATGATACTTCATGAAGGACCGATCTTTGCTTCTTATCAATCTGTTTTCTTTTATATATGATACGAACAAAGTATTCTTTATCTTGATTTGAGTTCATATTTTCATGTTATACCATATAAGACAATCACTGTGTTGAGCTGATGTGGTTCCCTAAACTGATGTTTTCAAGTTTTGTAAATAAAACTCATTAACCAAATCAACTGACAGTCCAGAAGATCTAAGTGATTTTCACTAATAATTTCATTGTTGGAATTTTTTCAGTTAGGATATACTAAATTATACTGCAGTAAAATAAGCAATCTCACAAATATCAGAAACTTAAAATGAGAAATATTTATTTTAAACTCATATACTATATCCACGGTGGGATAGCTGGGTTCCTTGTACATTTTAGTTGCTCAGAGATTTAGGCAAAGAGAATAGCCACCATCTGAAACTTTGCGGGTTGCTGTGCCAGATGGACTAGGTGGCTTTGGAGGGTCTTGCACTTACGAAGAAGAATCAGCTTCATTGGCCAGATCAATTCAGTCCCATCCAACTCCACCAGAGCCCGGAAATGGCTCTGTGTACTCAAAATGGGGAAGAACTTGAAATATATGGTGAATGTAATTAATGACTACCACATAATTTAATGAATAAACTCAAAGACATTAAAGAGCTAAGAAAACATAACAGAGATGAATAACTGAAGCAGAGAAGTAGAAGGGAAGTCCTAGGTAAATTCTTTGAATGAAAGATTCTCTCTCATCCAAGAAAGAATCTTTGCAGTATATAATTGGGTATGTGTTCTTTATAGCTTCAGTAGAGTAGATACATTTGAAGTGCCAGTAATGGAACAAGATAAGCATCTAAAGTACAAATGGCCAGTAGGGAGTCACTCTATTCTATAGGCTCATAGGGTACCCCACCCTAATAAATGTAATGTCATGATGATGTCATAGTCAAGAAAAGATAAGCCATTCTATTTTATTGCAGAAGTACTTTTCAACATTTAAGATTTTCATGTTAAATTAGTTTTGAGCCCATTATCAGATAATACTTCTTGTTTTGAAATTTAGTGCAGAGAATTGGGGTATTTTGTCATTATTGGACACAGCAAGTCTCCGCTTCTGTTTTATTTATTTTCCATCTTATCTGCACTTGTGTTTCCCATTCCCTTCATGTCATAGGGAGCCATTATAATCTGTTTAATACATATCTTTTAGTTACATTATTTTATAAAATGCATATATTCTTTGTTCATGCATTTTGAATTTATAAAATGATATTGTGCTATAACTCATACAATTTCTTTTTTTATTCAGTGATGTATTTTAATGAACCATCCTTGTTGCTCTGTTTATTTCTAGTTTAATAGCTGTAACTACTGCATTGTATTACAGGTTTTCAGGTACCAACTTTTATTTATCCATTTGCCCAACAATAAATAGCGAGATTGCCTCCAAATCCCACCCTCTAAAATAACGCTGTGATATACACCTTTGCACATGTCTCCTTATGGACCTATGTAAAATTTTTTGATACATACACAAACCCACACACTGAGGACTGAAATTCAAGATGAGAGGGGATATATATATATATATATACTTAATTTGACTAGTTTCAGATTTTCTCTAAATATATATGTGTGTATACTCACATGTATAGGAAAGTATACAACATATTAAAAGTAATATTTTAGAAGTAGTATAGTCTTAATGTGAGGGCTAGAGTCATTTTGCCACCATTCAAATTTCCATCCTGTTTCTACAAATCATTGCTTGCATGACATTGGGAAGTTACTTAGTCTGAGACTCAGTTCTCTCATTTGTAAAATGTAACCATACCCAGCAGACACAGTGGTTGAAAGGTTTCAAAGGACTGCTTAGCAGAGTCTCTGGATCATAATAAGCACTCAATACTAGCTATGATGATGATTATTGTTATTATTCCTACATATCAACAAAGTTCTTATTATGGTGCTAATTATGATACTATGTTTCTGCTTCAACTCCAGAAACCTTATGTGATCTCTTGTCCCTGCCAGCTACATACAAGTTGGGTAATGCAGAGAATACAGAACCTCTTTCAAATGCTTTGGACTATCTGGGCTTGCTTGCAGTGGGAAGGGCTTTATAGATTTGCATACTTTTAAGTTGGGAAAATAATATATTCTATTATAGGCTTGACTGGGAAGATGTTTCCCCAACCACCTAAATGCA
Organism: Rhinopithecus bieti; assembly: GCF_001698545.2. Taxonomy (NCBI): domain Eukaryota; kingdom Metazoa; phylum Chordata; class Mammalia; order Primates; family Cercopithecidae; genus Rhinopithecus; species Rhinopithecus bieti. The sequence goes on from NW_016804677.1 coordinate 174,739, forward strand.
CTGTTATCTATGGACTTCCCTAATCTTTTACTAAAAGTACCCTAGACTGAGAAAACTTAAATAAAGAAATGACTTCTTGAGATCAAATGATATATCACCTTGAAGCTATAAGACTCTGTTAAAGGCATTCCACTATTGGGCTGAGGTTATACTTCCTGTAGGAACAATACATTATGTAGAATCCTAGTTCCTATTCCAGTGCTAGGAACAATGAAGTTAACCAATAAATGTCAGACAACCAAATACCGTGGAGTGAAGGACTGAATTCACTTATAATAGCTACAATGCTAAAAACTGACTTGGTCACTGAGGACAATTAATATTCGATTGTACATATAAATCTCATATATATTCTCTCTTAAAGCATTTACTCTCAAGACCATAGAGCACGTGGCTAGGGTACACATTCTAGAACAGTAGTTCTCAACTGGGGGAGATTTTGCTTACCAGGAGCATTTAGAAATGTCTGGTGACATGTTTGTTTGCCCCAGCTAGGAAGATGTCACTGGAATCTAGTGGGCAGAGGCCAAGGAGACTGCTCAACATTCAGTGACGCACAGAACACCCTACCTTCATGAAAGAATTTTGTCACCTAAAACGTCAATCATGCCCAATTTGAAAACCTCTTTTCTAGAGCCTAAGATTGCTTGGTTTGAATTCCAGTTCTATTACTTATGATCTGTGTGACCTTAGGTGGTTACTCAACTTTCTTCATCTACACAGTTGGCTTTATTTTTGTTATTAGGAACACAAGTAAATTCTCATAATGCATTTTATATCTGGCATATAGATGGTTCTCAGTGAATACTACTGGCCTCTATAATTATTATTATTAAAGTAACTCAAGCATACAAATAATCTCTTGAAGCCCATTTAACAAATATATTACTTTCAAGACCATTAAGATCAAAGGCAAAACCACAATTATTTTTGCACCAACCTAAATATATTAAATAGATGTATAATATGTTAACTACTATGTGGGAATGATGAAATATTATTACACCTTTTATTTATTATCCTAAGTTATATGTGAATGCTTTTCCATGTTACACTGTCAATATTTCCAAGGACTTTTCTATTCTTGTTCTCAAAAGAAGAAACAAGCTTAACATGTTGAACAAAATAAGAACAGATTAAAACATAACGCAGATGCACTAGAAAACTTTCTAGTGAAAGGATCAAAGTCTCTCATTAGCTTTCTGGGCAAACAGGATCTTTTTGTTTGTTTGTTTTCACACAAATAGATACATAGAAACATTTTAAATGGTTAAATATATGTGCCAGCCATGTATGAATTATATAAAGCTGAGAGAAATTTTAATATATGACAAAATATAATTCAAGCCAAAAAATCATAACAAATATAGAAAGATACAATATACTGATTAAAGATAAAATTAAGTAAGAAGACCATT
>NW_016804677.1:179376-184187 GCF_001698545.2 Rhinopithecus bieti
AAACTATTTTATAATTTGTATATTTTTTGTTATACTTCAGTAAAACTATTTTAATAAAACTATATAATTCTGGCAAATAATATCAGTGGATGCTAAAATTATTAGGTGAAATATTTTGAGGGGCAAGGGTATATTAATGCAATTTTAAAGTAACACTTCACAGATTATACATTAATTACAAAGGGAAATGTTACCTTAGTAAATGACGAAATACGACAATTCCCACTTGAGTGGTTAGTGCCAGTTATGAAGTGACAGACTGGTGTTAGGCAACTCCTGACATAATGTAATGTAATACAATGGAAAATACACAACATCACTTATGTAATGTTCTTGACAGTAATTCTTAACCTGTGCCTCATCATGAGGAAAAATCACACAAATCCACATTGTGGACAGTCTTCAGTACAACAGGACTGGACTCAAAAAATGTGAGTGTCATGAAAGGCAAAATAGGTAGAAACTGTCCTATAATAAGAAATACTAAAGAGATGTGACAGCCTTGTACAACTTGTGATCTTTGGATTCTGGACCAACAGACGAAACAGCTACAAAGAAAACTTGGGGGACAACTGGGGAAATTTGAATACAAATCATGCACTTGTTAATAGTATTGTATCAATGTTAAATTTTTTAGATGAACATGATAATGTTTCATTATTGTGTAGGAGAATGTTCTGGTTCTTATGAGATATATTTTGAAGTTTTGGGGACAAAACAATTTTATTGGTTTGGCAAAGTTAAAACCTCTTCTTCTCTCTTCTCCCTCCCTCCCTCTCTGTCAAATGTTCAAAATGCATGTTAGTATTTGGTGAAGCCTCATGAAAGTGATGTTTGTTCTACTATTATTTAAGCTTTTTAGTAGGTTTGAAATTTTCCAAAATAAGAAGTTGAGACAGAAAATATTTCTCCAACTGAGAAAAAAACAATATGCACAGTATACCTCACTATACCGTCATATTTTAATTGATAGTTATATTTATATATGATTATATATATGTTGCCCATACAAGGTGGAAATACATTGACATTATTAACAATGTTTTACTCATGGGCAGTAAGCTATGGGCCACTTAAATTTTCTATGGATTGATATGTCTTTTTAAATAATCAGGATGTATACTTTGTAAATTGAATAAAAGAGAAATTTTTTTAAAATCAACTGAGTATTCTGATCCAGTAACTGGAAAAAAAAAAAAGAGCAATAGTGCCATAAACTCCACATGAGGACAATTTTAAAATAATAAAGATAAAGACAAATTAATGTAGACAAATCAAAAATGCTAGAGAATATTATGAAACAGGAAAGCTGGGTTCTCTAAAAACATATAACTTAAAAGGACAGAGTTTTAGCAAGTCCGGATTTCACCAAAAAGAGAAAAAATATAAATTAATTATGTAAAAGGAGAAAACAAGCACAAAAATACACATTTAAAATAATTATATGAAAGGCCAAAATTAGGTAGAAACCTACATTAGAAAAATCATTAGAAAACATAAAACACTAATATTGATGTGAGGAAATAAAAAATTAAGTAGTTGAATATCCATTAAACGAATTGAAATGGTAGTCAAACCCCCGCCTAGGGAAAATATAATAATAATGTCTAACAGGATATATACAGGAAATCTCTGTACCCTGTGCTTGATTTTGCTGTAAACCTAGAACTGTAGTAAAAAATAAAGTGTCTTAAAAACATAATGCCCATGTTAACAGTGAGATAATTTTACAAGTGAATTATGCTAAAGTATAAAACAACAGTTACTCCTAATCATATGCATAATGTTCTAGGGAACAGAAATAAAGCTGCCAAAAAAACTTTACCTGGCAACCCTAATCTTGGTTATAAAACCAGATGACAATAAAATAAAAAGAAAATACATGCCCTTTTCAGTCACGAATCCAGATGCAAAGATCCTAAATAAGATATGAACTGAAAAAATCCATGGTGCAAGATGAGTACAATGGATGATTAATAAGTAGGATTTTTACCTGGGAAAATAATTATATATTAATATAACAAATAACTACAATTTAAAATATCAATAGACTGAAGAAAAAAGTCATATGTTGATGTCTGTGCAAATAGGTTCAAAACGTATAGATGATATCTCTTCTTCCACAAGTGTGCCAATTATTCTTAGGTTTGGTTGTTTAACATAATCCCAGACTTCTTGAAGGCTTTGTTCGTATGTTCTTATTCTTTTTTCTTTGTCTTTGTTGGATTGGGTTAATTTGACAACCTTGTCTTTGAGCTCTGAAGTTCTTTCTTCTGATTGTTCGCTTCTATTGCTGAGGCTTTGCAGAGCATTTGGCATTTCTATGAGTGTGTCCATTGTTTCCTGAAGTTTTCATTTGTTATTTATGTTATCTATTTCACTGAATATTTCTCCCTTCACTTCTTATATCATGGTTTTTTTTTTTATTTTTTTACACTGTGCTTTGCCTTTCTCTGGTGCCTCCCTGATTAGTTTATTAACTAGCCTTCTGAACTCTTGTTTAGGTAAATCAGGGATTTCTTCTAGGTTTGGATCCATTGCTGGTGAGCTAGTGTGATTTTTTAGGGGTGTTAAAAAACCTTGTTTTGTCATATTACCAGAGTCGTTTTTCTGGTTCCTTCTCATTTGTGTAGCCTCTGTCAGAAGGAAGGTCTAGGACTCAAGGCTGTTTTCAGATTCTTTTGTCCCACGGGGTGTTTCCTTGATGTAGTACTCTCCTCCTTTTCCCAGGGATGTGGCTTCCTGAGAGCCAAGCTGATAAAACAAAATTCTTAACAATGTGTGAAATTGTAGAAACCTCCCTAACTTTGCAAAATTACATGCCAAAACCTAGAGTAAACATCACTTAAATGAAAAAATATTATAGTAACATCTTACATAACTATAGTACAATATCACAACCAGGAAATCAACATTGGTAAAATCCAATGACCTTATTCAAATTGCATCACTTTTATATGCATTCATGTGTGTTTTTGTGTGACTATTTAGTTCTGTGCAATTTATATGATCAGGGAGAAAACATATGTTCACAAGTACTAGTGTTTAACATATCATTGAACTAATTGCCAATTCTGTAAGGAAATAAATCAAATGAAAGATACAATTGAGGAAAACATGTGTGAGTGAGTTTCAGCTGTCAATGAATAAACTTGCATATTAAGTGCAAAATTCACTTCATTTCTTAGACTAAAATTTTATAACTTTTTTTTACCTTTTAATTGGTTCCATGATAAACTATTTTCAAGACACTAAAAACAATATTTTAGTATAAGGAAATGTTCCTTCATCAAGTAAATGGTTTTCATAATGTAAAAAAAATTGAAATAAAGAACTGTCAAAAATTTCCATCTGATACGTTCATCTACTCAGAAATAAATAAGAAAATTAATAGATACAAGATATACTAGATGCAAGATCACAGTTTAAAAAAATGAAATCTCTGCATTGTTTTAATTCACTTCTTAATGGAGAAAGACAATAATTATAATATTTCCCATGGTGATAAGTGCTATAAAAATGAAGCAGATTAAGGGGGTATAGAAAAATAGCGAGTGATCCCTATTTCCATAGGATGGCCTGAGAAGGTGATATTTCCAAAAAGACTTGAGGAAGGTGCAGATTTGGGGCCTGGGGTGTGGGAAAGAGGTGAGGAAGCATTTCAGACAGAGAGAACAGACAATAAAAGGCCCTAAGGTCGAAGCTTGTCTGATGTGTTCCAGAAACAGCAGACAACAAGTGTGGCTGGATTAGAATAATTCAAGATTAGTAAAGGCAAAGGATATATACCCAGGAGTGGTATTGCTGGATCAACTGTGGTGGTGGTTACATGAATGCACATGTGATGAAATTTCACAGAATTAAACATACACACAACCACACATAGGAATGTACGTAAAGCTGGCGAAATCTGAATAAAGTTACTAGATTTTATCAAGTTGATTTCCTGGTTGTGGTATTGTATTATACCTATGCAAGATATTATCATTAGGAAAAACTGAATTAAGAGTTAACAAGGTCTCCCAGAATTATTTATTACCATTGCCTATAAATCTACAACTACCTCCAAATAATGATGTTTTCTAAGAAAAGGAAAGAAGTGTATAAAGCTGGAGATTTGGGATATCCTTTTACATTCGAGCTTATAGATTTAATGTTAAGTTGGATGTAGACTGTGAGATAGATTCTCAAGGATAGTCCTAAGTTTTGGGGCCCTGATAAGTGGATGAATGTGATGGTTCCACTTACGAAGAAGAAAAACAGTGAGGAAAGTCCAGGTTTAGAGACTAGTGAATTTTGTTTTGAACGTGTTAAATTTGAGACACTTATCACAGCTTCAAGAATAGAAGTCAGGGCAATATAGCAATCGATTATAGGGAGAATATCAGCAGTAGAAACAAACTGCAAAAGTCATTGGTGAACTTGACAAGAGTTGTTTTGGTTGAGTGGTGGAATCAAAAGTCTGACAGGCATGTGTTCAAGAAGAAATAAAAGAGAAGGGTTTGAACAATGTTTGAACAAGTTGGGAGAGATCAATGAAGAATTTTTTGGATTTGCTTGTGTTTGATGAATGTTAATACAAACTATTTGTATTTTGTTGGATTTTGCCCAACAGAGAAAAATCTGATGATGATTGATGATCAATAATTAATTTGCTTTTATGCTTGGGTAATAATTTAATTTTCAGCTATGGTTATTCTGCTCTTTGATTTTATACATCGATACATTTTTTCCTCAATTTGTCCCTTTACCTCTTCAATCTCCCTGTTTAAATCATTCTGATGTTTTGTCATCTTGCTTTGAGTATCTGA
>NW_016804677.1:185013-189922 GCF_001698545.2 Rhinopithecus bieti
AAAAAAAGCAGCTGAAATTAATTCAACCAATCTAATGAATATTTTGATATAAAATTAATTTATTCAGAATTTCATATCTTTTCACCTTCTCTAGGTTTATCTTGTTGCATTTTTAGCTTCTCGAGTTAAATGATTTGTTTGCATTATTTCTGTTTGATAATTAAGTATCTAAGGACATAAGATTCCCTCTGAGAGCATCTTTATTTTTTTCAGTTCATCACTGTCCAGTGGGGGGCTAGAAAGCTAATTTGGAGACTATTAGCACCTATTTTGCTAGAAAAGGTGTATTTCCAAAGAAAGGGTAACAGGAGATATTTAAAATAAAAAGTCAAGAAATCTAGGCTATTTTCAGATGAAAATGATATCTTGCAAACAAATCAAGAGGCAGCTTCTCCCAGTTGGCCAGGAGAGTAACAAGGAAAAAATACAAAAGTTAAAATTAACAGCTCTAAAACCTAAGACTGATACACTATTATTAGTATCTGCAAGGAATTTTCAACTGAGTTGGAGTAGGATGAGAAGAAAAAAAAACGCTTGTCCTTTCCATGTTTTACTTTGGGAAACAGGAATACCACATCTCAAAAAAGAATAAAAAGAGTTTACTATCTCCACTGTGATATGTACTCTGACACCCATACATACCTACCAGAAAACTAAACAGCTCATCTTGATTTTAGAAACAGATCATTTCAAGATAACATGGGAACATTATCCTAAAGACTCAAAAGTACTTAAAAGAAATAATTACATAAGTATGTTTCACTTATAATATTTCTCTAAGCTTCACAATTATGAACTGTACATTTTTTCTGTATTTATAGCATATGTCACGAGGTCAGGAGATCGAGACCATCCTGGCTAACATGGTGAAACCCCGTCTCTACTAAAATACAAAAAACTAGCCGGGCGAGGTGGCGGGCGCCTGTAGTCCCAGCTACTTGGGAGGCTGAGGCAGGAGAATGGCGTGAACCCGGGAGGCGGAGCTTGCAGTGAGCCGAGATCCGGCCACTGCACTCCAGCCTGGGCGACAGAACGAGACTCCGCCTCAAAAAAAAAAAAAAAAGAAAAGAAAAGAAAAGAAAATATTAAGAAGCAAAAGTAATGCCTGTTTATTAAAATTTAAAACTACAGAAAATATGTAGGAGAAATTTAAAAAGCCATAATCCTGCCACCAGAGATATCTACTAAGATATATTGATTTGATTCCTTTCAGTATCCCTTCTGTGTACACATACACAGACTCACGTGCACATATCTATAAATATAGATGTGTATGTAAACATGTGTGTATTAGGTAGACATATAAATTCATTAATTCAACAAACATTCTTGAGTGCTAACCAGGTGATGCCCGAGACGAGGAGTTGACAAACTACGACCCATGTGCCAAAACTAGCCTATATGGCAAACTGTCTGTTTTTGTAAATAATGTTTTATTTAAACACAGCCCTTTTATTTTCACGCTTGTTGATTTACATATTGTCTGTGGTAGATTTCATGCTACAATAGCAGAGTTAAGTAATTGTACGGAAGATTGTATGGATTGCAAAGTCTAAAACATTTAATATCTGGCTCTAGACAACAAACAAACAAACAAACAAACAAAAACAAAACAAGCACCAACTCCTCTAGGCTCTAAGGGACAATAATGAACAAAGCAACATCTTGGCCTCCCAGGACTTACAGTCTGAAAAGGAATATAGACAGTAAACAGGTAGGTTTATATGATTAATGTCTGGTTGCAATAAAGACTATCAAGAAAGATAAATATGGGTGCAGAGTACTAAGGGTCACAATTCTAGACATGGTGGTCTGAGAAGGTCTTTCTAATTAGGTAAGAGTGGAGTAGATATCTGAAAGAAGTGAATAAGTGAACCATGCAAATGTCTGGGGCAAGAGCAATTGAGGCAAAAAGAAAAGCACATGTATTGTCACTAAGGTGGATGTGCACCAGGTGTGTTTAGGGCAGATCGAAGAGGCACATGTGGGTGGAGTGCAGGAAGGAGAAGAGCAGTAAATGAAGATGGAAAAGTAAGCTGCAGTCAGGACATGGAGAGCCCCTTAAGCCATAGTAATGAGTTTTGGTTTCATTTCAATTATGGTAGAAACCCTGTGGAAGGTTTGGATTAGGGAAGCGATGTGCTCTGACTTATAAATATCTGCATATATTTTAATATTTGTGCACTAGCGTTACCCAGAAGGCAAAAGCATGAAGTCTTGGAGTATAACACACCTGATTCAAATCCTAGCTTGGCACCTGCTATATGAATGACTATAGGCATGTTATATGAACCCCTTAGGTTTCATTTTTCTCAACTGCATGATGATGTTAACACTATCTACCCCGTATTATTGTTATAAAATATATGTTCCAATGTTTGATATACAATATATGTTTAATAAATAGTAGTAATGACTATAATTTGTCTGTATACATCAGATATAACAAAAATGCATACATATACTCCCTCAAAACTATTAATACAAACATATTTGAGGTGGTATACACAGTTGTCAAAAGGGAAAACACTATAGTCATACTGTTGGAGGCTGACTTGGCTCCACCCTACTAGTTGTTTGATCTTTTGAAAGTTACTTCATCCCTCTGGGCTTCAGTCTCTTCATGTGTCAAATGCAGAAAATTGTGATACTTGCCTCAAAGGATATGCTATGAAGATTAAAGGAACACACACATGTAAAGTTCTTAGAATATTACCTGGCATACAGAAAGTACTATGCAGAGGGCAGCCACAGCAAATATAATGCTTTGGTTAAAAGTAGGAAAAAGTGTTCCTTTTTCAAGACACTTTTCTTTCATCTGTTAGAAAATAAACTGACTTCGCTGGAACAAGACATTTTACTGGCATGAATTTTTAAATCATTACTAGAAATAAAGTGAAACATGATATTTTCATTTGCATTTACTTGACTACTCATGAAATTATGTTTCCTTATACCCTAGCTGCTTATCAATGATTCGTTGTTCAATCTGTTAATCATCTTTTTCACATTTTTTGGTCTATTATTCTATTGTATTTTCTTTTGTGTTTCACATTAATTTGTAGACACTCTATATTGTGATTTTAACTCTTTTCATAACCTTGATAAATATTTTGCAGATATTTTGTAACTTAACATGATGATACCTGCACAATAATTAAAGCATCAATCACTCCAAGTAGAGGTAAAAACAAGTATTTCGGCAGAGCTAGAGCAAGGAGTTTTGCAAGGAGAGGTGGTGACAAGTGGAGGAACAGAGAGAAGTATGCAAACCACTGTAACATGTTGAGCCTTGTATTCGTAGTTAAGGGATTTGAATTTTATTCTATAGAACACAATTCTATGGAGTGAGACTAAGAAACAATGTGAAAGTGAGAGGTGACATTCTTAGATTGAGATTATCCACGCAGCAGTGTGGAAAATAAACAGGTAAGAGGGCTAATATATCCTCATAGATTAACCTGTCTCTCAATGCAGCAGCTATTCACAGTAGCAAAAAAAAAAAAAAAAAAAAAAGTCAGTGAACAACAGAGCATCCCTTAGACTGTGGCTAATGATGAGAGCCAGAGGAAATCTCTGCTTCCTGCCAGCCACCATATTCAGCAGTACTTAGTAGTACCTACAGCATCAATTGTGGTAGCATCAGTGGCACCTGTACCAAGAACGGCATTTGCAGCAACAAGCAGTCAGACAAGAACTGGCATGGGGTCATTTCTACATTTGGTGGTACTTAAGCAGAAAGTGCCAAAGGAAAAAGTAAATTTTGTTAGGCTCTTGAGATATGATAGCAGAGCTTCTGATGTCAAACATCTTTGGAGAACTTTGGTGACACAGCTCCTGATACAGTTTTTGCCTCAAACTATAAAATCTTATATGTATTGATCTCAACAGTACTACTTTATGAACGCTATGCATTTCAGTTTTTATATTCTTATTGTGTTATCATTGCCTTAGCAATGCATTTACAACTTTTGTGATTCAATTCATATTTTATGGCAGTGTTGACAAAGAATGTAGTCTATACTACTCCTTTTTGTAATATTGGTTTCCTTGTGGCTTAATAAATGATAAACTTTTGTTAAGATTATATGGTCATTTGAGAAAAAAGGATGATTTCTATTTGTCATATGAATCTGTCATATCATCAGTATAGAGAATACTTCTTTTAATTTAAATTACTTTTTTTGAGACAGAGTTTTGCCAATTTTTGCCCAGGCTGGAGTGCAATGGCCTGATCTTGGCTCACCACAACCTCCACCTCCCATGTTTCAAGTGATTCTCCTGCCTCAGCCTCCCAAGTAACTGGGATTACAGGCATGTGCCACCATGCCAGGCTAATTTTGTATTCTTAGTAGAGACATGGTTTTTCCATGTTGACCAGGCTGGTCTCAAACTCCCGACCTCAAGTGATATGCCCGCCTCGGCCTCCCACAGTGCTGGGAGCACAGCCATAAGCCACCACGCCTGGCCATGGTGTCCAACTACTTACTTTTAATTTTCATGAGTAACTTTATTGGAGTATGCTATTATAGATAGCATATAGTTGGACTTTATATTCTGACGTAGTCTGGTAAACTGTTATTTTAATTAGTAAATGTATCTAATATGAATAAGATCACACACTTATTATCAATATTTTGTGGGGTTTTTTTTAGTGCTTTCTTGCTTATCCCTTTGTTCTTAATCTTTTAATTTTATGGTATGTTTTCCTTATTGTTGTCTCCCTATCCCACCCACAATTAATTTAGAAGGTAGGTAGTAAGCTTTCAGTTTTACTAGTTGTTATGTTAGCTTTTGAAATAATATTTAAGGCCGGGCGCGGTGGCTCAAGCCTGTAATCCCAGCACTTTGGGAGGCCGAGTCGGGCGGATCACGAGGTCAGCAGATCGAGACCATCCTGGCTAACACG
>NW_016804677.1:190319-207148 GCF_001698545.2 Rhinopithecus bieti
AAAAAAAAAAAAAAAAGAAATAATATTTAAACCTTCATTTTTAAATATAAACATTAATAATAGCCATTTCTAATGATTTCCCCTAGCTAAGTTGACAAAATTAGCACATTCATCTTTGTACCGTCCCCCCACCCATTTTCTCACACTTCCCAGTTTTTGTTGCTGTGATCTGGAAATTGTGTCCCAGTTTCATATTATTACATTATTTTTCATTATGCATTTTCTTTTTCAAGAATTATATCTGGATTGTTTTAGAAGCAAATTTACATATTAATTTTTATTTAAATCTATATTTTAATCATGTCTCAGCTGACCAGGTTATTTTTTCAAATATACTTTTTAATAACCAGATATAAGGCCATCCAACCTTTTTTCCAACTGTAGATAACCTAATTTTCTACTTATATGCCTATAGGAATCTTTATTCATCTTCAAAACTCAGAAACTTGACCGAATATATTGTAGATGTAAGTTTTTCTTATTAATGATACCTCATCCATGGTAAGCCCTTTTGATTTGCAGATGCAGCTCTCTGTTCAGTAAAAATGAATTTAATTATATTCTTAAAACGTGACTCAAAATGTCCCCAAGTTTTACCTCCCTTTAGGTATGAATAAGGTCACATTCATATTAATACTAAAATCTTGCTAGCTCCAAGTTCCCAACACCAAACATAAGTGTATGGTCCCTCCCTCTGAGTTGCGATCAGTTTAGGGGAAGGGTCCCAGAGCAACATTCTTTGAATGCTGAAGTGTAAATGTTTACTGAGGGAGAGCCACTAGTTAACAAACAGCTTCTTTTTTCTTGTTCACATGAACAAACATGACACCATGGCACTCCCAGAAAACCAGAGCAGCTCTGACATCAAGTTCTAGCCCTGCTTCTTCATTATGTGTGAATTTAGGCAAGATATTGACAGCTTTAAATGTCAGTGTCTTCAATTGTAAAACTTAGATAATAATGAAACCTTAACCATAAAGGCATCATAAAGACATGATGAATCAATACATACTTAACATTGAGCATACTAAATTGCAAACACTACACAAACCCTGGCTGCATATACAATTATTTCATGGTATTTTAGAATCACTTATTTCCTTTAGTTAGTCTTGTGTAACTAGGCCAGATTCAATCTTCCTTTACAGTGAATCTTTACTTAGGAACCTTGGTCTGTGTTCACAGACTGGATTTAGTTCAGGCAAACCAAACGATAGCCCACCACCTGCGGTCTGAGCCCTTTAAAATACCTATATGTAACTCAACCCATCCTGTTCCATGTACCAAAGTCTAAAAATGTGTATCTCTATCCTGGACTTCTCTCTTGAATGTCAGATGTCTAGCTCTAGCTGCCTACTTGATATCTTCCTTTGATATATATATTTCTTGAGATAACAAAAGGTAACTCTTTACTTCCACCAACCTATGAATCTGCCTCTACTCTGTACTCTTCCACCATGCACCCTCTATATCAGTAAACACCACCAGCTAACCTTTGTTGGTTGTATGTATTGGAGGTATCTTCTTCGAAATTGTGGCTTGTTTTTTAACTTTGTTCATGGTGATTCTTTCTCACATTTTATAATTCTAAGTTCTCTTTTAAAAAATTTCTCTGTATTCTGGATGGTTTTTCAGTTCTACCTCTCAGTTCACTAATTCTCAACCCCTATCTTATCTATTTTGGTGCATACATGTACATGGAGGTTTCAGATTTAATTGACAATATTTTTCTTTTAAAATGTGCAATTAGGCTGTATGACTTCTCAGTCAGAAAGGGTTGTTTATTCAGGGAAATCTTTCTTGCCCTGTATTGTAAAAGTGCCTCTTATAAGGGGTTTTAGTCTTGCTTTTCTGGGTCCCTCATATGACAGGACTCCTGACCAGTGCCAGTAATGTCTTGGCTTGTGGATCCAATGCTATATAATGAGCTCATTTTGATCCTCACACTTATAAAGCACAATACAGGAAGGAGCACAGAAACATATGTACTTGGAAAGAAAAATAGGAACACGAATCTCCTGCAATAGCTGAGAAAAATAAGGTCTTGCTGAATGGAATCTTAGAATATCGAAGCTGAAATTATATTTGGAAATCAGTTACTTTTACAGAAAAAAACCCTTAGGTTAAAAGAATTGAGGGGACATTTTCAAGTTAACATGCATGAAATTTACAGATCTCAAGAAAATGGGAAGATTGTCAAGTATTCTATAAAAACCCAGGTCTTTCAAGCCTATTTTAATGCTATTTCCATTACATAATTCTCCTTAAAAATACTGGTCCCACGCAAGGAGTTGCTACCTTTTCTGCAAGCTTTCTTTTTATAAGATACATGTAGATCTCTGCTAAACAATATTGCCTGGCACATATAAAGCTAGTTGAACTTTATGCTTGAGAAGATTTTGGAGAAAAATGAATCAAATAATGAATCACTTAAAAAAAGAGATAAGAAAAGAAGTACAGTTACCTGCTTTAGTAGGCCCTAGCCTTGGTAACTTGTACTGAAAGAAATATTACTTTATTTGGAAAAAGTCTTTTCACTGTGATTAAGGATACTATCCTGTGTTATCTAGGTGGGTCCTAAAATGCAATCACGTGTGTCCTTGTTACAGAGGCAGAGGGAGATTTGTCCCAGAGAGAAAAGCAAAAGGCAAAGTAACCATGGACACAGAGATTGGAGTGGTAACCACGACCCAAGAAACACTGGCAGCCATAAGCTGGAAGAAACAAGAAACATATTCTTTTTTAGAGCTTCTAGAGAAAGTACAGCCCTGCTGACATCTTAATTTGTGCTCACTAAAAATGATTTCATACTTCTGGTCTCTAGAACATTGAGAATATAAGTTTCTTTGACTTAAGCCACTAATTTTGTGATTATTTGTTACAGCATCTCTAGGAAACTAATCCCCTGCACATACCTATTAATGTAAAGTAAGAAGCAATAAACCCAGTATCCTGTCTTCATTTTACAGAAATCAAAATTACAGGTAAACATTATTTTCAGTTCCATCCTGAGCATATTTTAAATGTTTCTTGCTGAACTTTACATCTTTTCTAAATTTGCTATACAAAGTACCATCCAATTGTAGAGAACTGAATACTGTGTGACCATGAGTATACAGTTATCAATTCATGGAAGAAGCCAAAGCTGCATCAGTCCAGGAAACTGCATGTGGGGCCTTGTCATTGTGAAAACGGTCAAGGGTCACTTTATGCATGTTTTCCAAGATGCCAGCATTAGTCCTCTCAGAATTATCTTGTGCTATTTTTTTCATTCTGTCAGCTAATCTCAGTATAAGAATTAGTATGCTCTCAGTTACAAGTAACAGAAAATTCAACTCAGAATGACTCGACCAATAAAAATGTTATCTCTTACAGTACATTGTCTAGGAAGAAAGTTCTTTCCATTGTTTTGCTTTGCCATACTCACAACGGGGACCTTTTCTCAGGTTATTTTTCCCTATGCTTATATGATGGCTGCTGTAAAGCCAAGCATCACATGTAAACTCAACAATTATCCACAGAACGGCTTTCCCTGTATGTGTTTATTTTTAGGAGCAAGGAAGATTTCAACTGAAAGCCCCTAACTGAACTTCCCTCATGTCTCATTATCCATAAATGGGTTTCACACCCACCCCCAAGTCATACATTGATTGTTTTTCACTAATCAGGAGTTATCCCACAGCTAGAGATAAGATTCCCTTTCATGAGGGAAAATAACTGAGGAAAAGTTGGGCTTTACTGACACAAATGAAGGCAGGTAAGACTGTTGGATAGACAATGAAAATTTCAAGTGAACTACAAATAAAACAGTATAGTTACTTTTCCATGAAATTTGATAACTCAATTTAGTCTTAGTATGAGATGAGCACAATGTGACTCAAAGCAACCTACATAAAAAAGACATTTTTAAGTTGATATAAGTCATTAAAAACCAGAGCTGTGATATAACATCCCTGCTATAGTTTAAATATTTGATTCCTCCAAATCTCATGTAGAAATTTGATCCCCAATGTTGGAGGTGTGACCTAATGAGAGATGTTTGGGACATAGGAGCAGATCCCTCATGAATAGATGAATGCTCTGCCTGGAAGGCGGGGGGTGGGGGGAGGTGACTGAGTTCTTGCTCTATTTGTTTCTATGAGAGCCGAACAAACAAAAAAGCTTGGTACTATCTCTGCTCTGTCTTGCTTCCTCTCTTACCATGTGATCTCTGTAAAAGCTGGCTCTCTTTCCTCTTCTGCCATTAGTGAAAGTGGCCTGAAGTCCTCACTTGAAACCAAGCAGATGCAAGCACCATGCTTCAGGAGCAGCGTGCTGAAATTTAAGTGAAATAAACCTCTTCCTAAAATAAATTACCCACCCTCAGATATTCTTTTCTAGCAACACAAATAGACTAAGACAATCCCAACATAAATATTCTATAATCTAAGGTAGTCAATCCATGATGCATGATGAAGGAGTAAAGGGTAGAAACAGATTCATGGGTTGATAGAAATAAAGAGTTTTCTTTTGCTATCTTAAGAAATTTGAGATACCTGTTATAGATATAAGATGGATATATCAAGTAGGCAGCTAGATCTAGGTAGCTGACATTCAGTAGAGAGGTCCAGGCTAGAGATACACATTTACAATCTTTGGCACATGGAACAGGATTGGTTAAGATACTATAGACATTTCTAAAGGTGGTAGGTTGTAGTTAGATTTGTCTGAACCACATACAGGTATAACCACAAAGCCAAATTTCTAAGTGAGAATTTATGATGAAGGAGGATTGAGTCTGGTCTGGTTATACAAGACTAAACAAAAGAAAATAGTTGTTCTATTTAAAGCACTATGAAATAATTGTGTATATAGCCAATGTTTACAGAGTGTCTACAATTTACCAGGCTCAGTGTTAAACCTTAAGTATATATGAACTTATTATGTCTTTATGATGACTGTATGGTTAAAGTTTAATTATTATCCAAATTTTACAATTGAAAACACTAAAATTTAGAGTTATTTATTAGTTTATTTCCATGCTACTGATAAAGACATACCTGAGACAGGATAATTTATAAATAAAAAGAGGTTTAATGTACTCACAGTTACATGTGGCTGGGGAGGCCTCACAATCATGGCAGAAGGTGGAAGGCACATCTTATATGGTGGCAAACAAGACAGAATAAAAACCAAGTGAAAGAGGAAACCCCTTACATTAGATCTTGTGAGACCTATTCACTACCATGAGAACAGTATAGGGGAAACTGCCCCCATGATTCAATTGTCTTCCACCGGGTCCCTCCTGCAACATGTGGTAATTTTGGGAGCTACAATTCAAGATGAGATTTGGATAGGGATACAGCCAAACCATATCAAGCTGTCAATACATTGACTAAATTTACACAAAGTTTAGAAAAATAAAGAAGCAGGGTTAGGTCATGATGTCAGAGCTGCTCTGGTTTTCTGAGAATGCCCAGAAAATACATGGGAATGCAAACTGAATTCAACAGTATATTAGAAATATTGATCATGACAAAGTAGGAGTTGTTTTTTTTTTTTTTTTTCTGGGATGAGGATGGGTTCAACATGGAACAGTATGCAGGATCTCCCGTCCAAGACTCTGGGCACTTACAGCCAGTACAGAATGAAGGATAAAAACCATATGAACATTTCAATTAATACTAATAAAGTATGTGTAAAAATTTAACATCACTTCATGACAAAACACACAGATACACACACAGAAAAAAAAACTGTGTATAAAAGGAACATACCTAAACATAATAAAAACTGTATATGACAAACACACAGGTAGTATTCTACTGAATAGAGAAAAACTGAAAGCCTTTCCTCTAAGATCTGGAACATGACGGGGATGTCCACTGTCATCATTGTTATTCAACATCGTACTGGAAGCCCTAGCTACAGCAATCAGTCAAGGGAAAGATATAAAGGATATCTAAATTAGAAAGGAAGCATTCAAATTATCCTTGTTTGTAGATTATATGATTTTATGTTTGAAAAAACATGTACAATTTATAAGAAAACAATTAGAACTGATAAACAGATTCAGTAAAGTTATAGTATATAAAATCAATATACAAAAACCAATAGCGGCCGGGCGTGGTGGCTCACGCTTGTAATCCCAGCACTTTGGGAGACCGAGATGGGCGGATCACGAGGTCAGGAGATCGAGACCATCCTGGCTAACACGGTGAAACCCCGTCTCTACTAAAATACAAAAAATTAGCCGGGCGAGGTGCCGGGCGCCTGTGGTCCCAGCTACTCGGGAGGCTGAGGCAGGAGAATGGCGTGAACCCGGGAAGCAGAACTTGCAGCGAGCCGAGATCGTGCCACTGCACTTCAGCCTGGGCGACAGAGCAAGACTCCGTCTCAAAAAAAAAAAAAAAAATAGCATTTCTACATTCCAACAGTGAGCAATGTGAAAAGGAAATTTAAAAAGTAATCCTGTTTACAATAGCCACAGATAAAATAAATACCTAGGAATTAACTTAACCTAAGAAATGAAATATTTATATAATGAAAACTATAAAATGCTGATGAAAGAAATTGAAAAGAATAGAAAAAGTTGGAAAGATATTCCATGTTCACAGATGGGAAAAATCAATATTGTTAAAATGTTCACACTACTCAAAGCAATCTACAGATTCAATGTAATTCCTACCAATATACCAATGTCAGTCTTCATAGAAATAAAATAAAACAATCTTAAAACTTCTTTGGAACCACAGAAGATCCAGAATAGCCAAAGCTATCCTAAGCAAAGTGAACAAAACTGGAGGAATCACATTGCCTGACTTCAAATTCTACTATAGAGTTATAGTTATCAAAAGAGCATGGTACTGGCATAAAAACAGATACGTAGAGCAATGGAACCAAACAAAGAACCAAGAAACAAACCACACATCTACAGTGAACTCATGTTCAACAAAATTGCCGAGAATATACATTGGGGAAAAGACAGTGCCTTCAATAAATGCTGCTGGGAAAACTGGATATCCAAATACAAAAGAATAAAACTGGACCTCCATATTTTGCTGTATACAAAAAATCAAATCAAAATGGATTACAGACTCAAATCTAAGACCTCAAACTATGAAACTACTACAAGGAAACATTGTTGAAAGTCTCCAGGACATTGGTCTGGGCAATGATTTATTGAGTAATGCCCCACAAGCACAGGCAAGCAATATAAAAATTGACAAATGGGATCACATCAAGTTAAAAAGCTTCTGCACAGCAAAGGATACAATCAACAAAGTGGAGAGATAACCCACAGAATGGGCAAGAATACTTGCAAATTATCCACCTGACAAGGAATTAATAACCAGAATATATAAGGAGCTCAAACAACTCTATAGGGAAAAAATCTAATAATCTGATTAAAATATGAAAAAAATATTTGAATGAACAACTTCTCAAAAGAGGAAAAGCAAATGGCACACAAGCATATAATAAGATGCTCAACATCATTGATCATCAGAGAAATGCAAATAAAAACTACAATGAGATGTCATCACATCCCATTTAAAATAGCTTATATCCAAAAAACAGGCAACAACAAATGCTGGTGAGGTTGTGGATAAAAGGGAACCCTCTTTCATGTTCATGTACATGAACCCAGTTTCATGTACACTGTTGGTGGGAATGGAAATTAGTACAACCAATATGGAGAACAGTTTGAAGGTTCCTGAAAACTAAAAATTGAGCTACCATATGATCCAGCAATCCCACTGCTGAGTATGTAATCAAAAGAAAGGAAATAAATATATAGAAGAGATATCTGCACTCCTGTGTTTGTTGCTGTACTGTTAATAACAGCTAAGATTTGTAAGCTACCTAAGTGTCCATTAACACATGAAGAGATAAAGAAAATATAGTACACGTACATAATAGAGTATTATTTAGCCATAAAAGAATGTGATACTGTCATTTGCAACAGCATAGATGGAACTGGAGATCGTTATATTATTTGAAATAAATCAGGTACAGAAAGATGAACATCACGTGTTTTCACTTATTTTTGGGTTCCAGAAATCAAAACAATTGAACTCATGGGCATAGAGCATAGAAGGATTGTTATTAAAGGCTGGGAAGCATAGTGGGGGCCTCAGGAAGAGGTGGGGATGGTTATTGGGTACAAAAAATTGTTTGAAAGAATGAAGACGACCTACTATTGATTGCACAACAGGGTTACTATGGTCAATAATGGAATTATCCCTTTTAAAATAACTCAGAGAGTGTAACGGGATTGCTTGTGACACAAAGGATAAATGCTTGAGGTGATGGATACTGTTTCCCATGATGCAATTATTTCACATTGCATGCCTGTATCAAAACATCTTATGCATCCCATAAATACATACACTTAATATGTAACTACAGAAATTAAAATTTAAAACATAATAAAAGTCATAAAAAAACACAGTCACTCTTCTAAGGGGCAAATAAAATACTCAAATGTAAGGCTAGCAAGACATTTTCAATAAGTTAACTGTCTCTGGTAAAGAAAGAGCATAAAGGTGACCTTTGGGAAGAGTATTGAAATGGTGGGGAGAGGGCATTTTAGATAGAGGGAACAACAGGTGTATATCAAAGCATGGAGCATGTAAGTCAGTATAGTGCAGTGTGTTTACCAAGCCACAAGTAGTTCAGTGTGGATAGAGTATTTTGTGTAGAGAAAGAGCAATGTGAGGTGGGAGATGTGTTGAAAAATGAAGTGAGAATTATCAGGGATCATATAATACCATAAAGGTTCCTGTAAATTATGTAAAGCATTTGGACATTTAATATAACCCTGGAGTTCCACTGAAGGGTTTATACATGGGGAAGAAAGTATCAGCAGTGATCAAATGAATATGGTGGTTCATTTAAAGATTGATTTTAAAATGTGGTATTAAAAGATCAGGAAGACCATTTAGGCTGAGTTCTATGACACACTTTCACCATGGCAGGCAATTGCCAGGAGTATAGAAAGGAGCTCCACTGTGCATACCTGGGTATGGACAGTGAATGTCCTATGACAATGACTGTGCCATGGCTCACTGACTGCCAAGTACAACTGTTAGACTGGAGAGATAGCCAGAAATGCACAAGCAAGGGAGCCACTGAGGAAATAAGTCCTGGAGATGCTGCCCACTGAGAGTCAGCAAATAGACGATGGCTACACTGGCTACTTCTGGCCTTGTTGTTGGGCTCCTCTGGCCCTAAAGGGGCCCTATCAGGCCCTAACTGGAGATTACTATGGTAGGGAATTCCCCCACTGATGAGCATGTGCACTCCTTCAATAACTCACCCTAGAGAAGTCTTTTGCTCATTATAATAGTAAAAAACACACCTCTAGGTGGAGATTTTAAATGCTAATGAGACATGTGGCATGTGTTCTAGTATGTAGAACCACAGAGCATGTATACCCAAGGGGACCACCTAAAAGATGACTGCAAGTAACCTCCCGTCATGCCCCTTCATGAATAATCATATAAAATTATCATATGGAGAGTCCCCCAGCATTAGCTGCTGCTGGCTTATTCTCTTTTTGGAGCAGCCCACTCTGACTCATCTTCCAGAGTGTACGGTCTTTTTAAATAAACAATGCCACTGCTATTTTTTCAGCCAAACCAACCCAGAGCTGTTTTCCAGCTGGAGCAGCCTGGTGCTGTGTTTTGTGTCAGCCTGCTCCTCACTTGGAACATATTTTATTGTCCTTCAATGAACTCTGCTACTTAACTCTTACTGTGTGTCTCTTGGCTGAATTTTTTTTTTCCAATAAGACAAGAACCTAGGACCCTGTAACCCTGCCAGAAACACAATAAATGACCATGTACTATAGTAAAAATGAATAAACAAGGAAGGCAGGGGAAAATAAGGTTTCAGACCATCAAATTTTGGAAAACATATAGAAAAAAGTTATCTTGGAAAGTTAGGATCCATTGAATATTCTGGTCAGAATCATTTTGCCCTAGTATATGTAAGTTTTCACTTGGGACATCAAAGGTGTAGGAATAAAAACATAAAATCCAATGTATACAGATTAGAAAATGTTGGCTCCAGATATGCTACTGGAGATCATTTAGTCTATCATGGCATTATAAAAATCTGAAAACTCAGGTTTATAAAGGCAAACTGATTTGTCTAGTGTCACATAGTTAGCTAGTTGCAGATCTGAAAGTAGCAATTTAGGTCTCCTGACGTATAGTTCGATGTACAGCTTGGTATTTTGTTGAGCTCATGTTGAAATATTGAAAGACAGAGAATATAATAAATGTCCTCAAAAATACTCTATGTCACTACTTCTTTTAATATGGCAATCTTATTTTGAATTTAGTTTCCTCATTTTCTTTAACATATGTGCAGATGTCTGAGTTCCCATTTATATGGTGGTAGAAGGAGTAGAATATGAAGTTAGAGAAGAGTCCAGAAACTGGATGCTCCATAACAACCTATTAGAAAGCTGAAAAGCTTATCTTCATCAGACACAATTACAGCCTCTATTTCAGTTCAATATTTATTGAATTCAAATCTTGGAAACTACCTTAATATGCAATAGTTCATGTCACTGATAGGTTTTGGAGTAGATTTTATTAGCTGAAAACAAGGTATTATCTAAATATGATTTGTTCTTTTCCTAGGTGGTACACTGGGTAAAATTTCCAGCTTCTACAAAGCATTGCTATCACTTTGTGGCAATTAATGCCACAAACAAAAATAGACAAGCAGAAATTTTTCCATGAAATGATCAGTCCTTTGGACTATTCATGAAATAAGTTGACTACAGAATCCCTAGAGGAAAAGTGACCCTGGAGAAAATTGCACAGTAAAACAATCACTTTGATCAACAATTGAAAACATTTTGTCAATAAAAAATGTGCTTTCACTCCTGACTCCTATGTGATGAAATTCTTAATGTCCTTGCATATGTTAACCACTTAGGGGCAACAGCCTTTAGCTGGAATTCCCCATATATTTCCTATGATGAGTTATTTCCTAGAGCAATTCTTTTTCCCTCCTCGTTTTATTTCCTATATTCCTCTTCACCACATCCAGGGCTATGGTAGGACAGTACTGTGGTGGAAGAATTGATTATGAAAATGAGAAGGTAATCTATTGCTGCAGATTCCACTTTCTAGTTCAAAAATCAGATTTAATCTCAACTCTAAATCTTTACTATACTCTCCTTTCCCTCATCTCTTGACCAGCATATACACTAAACTCCAGTCATGCTATTTACCCCAGACCCTAGTCTCCTTTGAAAAAAATATCCCCAAATAATCAAGTCCAGATTTAATAATAATAATATTATAAAGATAGTTATGACTTATGAGGAGTTTAGTATGTATTTGGTTCTATTAAGAGCTTTCTAATATATTACTTGATGTAATCCTCATAATGATAATCTGACATGGATACTATCTTTATTTAATTGTTATGATTGAGTCATGTGTATTAGTTTCCTGTGCCTGCTGTAAAACATCACCATGAACTTGTTGGCTTAAAACAACAAAAACATATTATCTCACAGTTCTGAAGGCCAGAAATCTGAAATCAGTGTTACCAGAGTGAAATCAAAGTGTTGTCAGGGCCACACTCCCTTACGAAGACTTAATTGAAATTCACTTTCTTTTCTCTTCAGCTTCTGGTGGCTGCCAGTATTCCTTGGCTTGTAGACCCATTATTCCCATTTTGGCCTTTATGGTGACATAAAATATCTCTCTCTTACCTAAGAATGCATGTGGCTACATTTAGGGCCTACCTGGATAATACAGAATGACCTTCCCATCTCAAGATCCTTTGCTTAATCATATCTGCAAAGTCACAGTTATTGAAAGAGAGGCAGGTAGGACAGTTGACCCCAGGGGGTCAACTGAACACTAGAGAAGAGAGGCATAAACTTGAAAGTGCACAACTCAAAAAAGAGGAAGTTTTCATCCTCCCCAACCCTTATCTGAAAACCTCAACACTACCTTACTACAATTATGATGGTGTATCAGAGCTTTGTATAAGACATTGCACAAGTTGCAGCGAGTTGTTGCTTTTCTCAACCCTTTCTTATGGGAAATGGGGAATATCACCCACTTGTTTCAAGCAGAAAAATCGGATATACAAACAGATAACGGTCAGACCATATATGACAATAGAAGTTTGACACACAACCACTGCAGCAATCATCCTGAGAAGTCACACTACCGGCTCTTTAGCAACTGTCCCCCAAACAGAATGGACTTGATCAATAACTGCCCACTTCTCCAATTTTTGTCCCTACTGCTTGCTCAGGACCAGGAAGAGAAAGCCGAGCCTGCCCCCGCCAACTGATCATATAGGATACTACACTTCTAGATAGTCTACTTCTGGCTTCCCATATGCCAACAAACTCCAATCAGAGTCTCCTGAAACCTTCTCCTTCATTCACTCTAAAGCTTTCTCACTGCTTTGCCTGCTTTTGAATCTCTGCCAAACACAAATGATGGTGGCTAACTCCTTTGCACAGCAAGCTCTGAATAAATATCCTTTGCTTATTTTCATTTGTGTGGTATTTATTCATTTCTACAAAGCAGTGGATCTTTGTTTCTCCACATCAAGTGGGGCACTTTTAATTTAATTACTCTTACACTAAGAGAACACAAACCTTGTACACCCCAGCTTGTTTCAAGATTCTGATGCTTGATTTCAGCTTCATTTAGAGAGACATGTATCATATTTCTAAGCAGAGCCTCTTTTTTTTTTGTATTTTATCTAACATAGCTTTGTGTCTGAAATAGGGGACTTCAAAGCATGAACATGTGACGTCATCTTAAATATAAGTTTCACCTTTTGCTCCATAACATTTTTTGGCATCTGATTGTGATAGGCAATAGGCAGGTAGTTCCCATTTGTATGAATGACACACGGATAATAATCATTATTATATTAATGAAGGTACATGATGCTGACATTTTGCTAATAACTATTACATTGATGATACTTGCCATTAATGGCTAATAGTGTGTATTCAATGGCCAGCTTAATAAGATGGTTTGTCTTTCTGCCAATTGATCAAAAGAGTTGAAATACAGAGCTGCGAATAATCAATGCAAAATAATGTATAAGAGTCGATGTACAACTTACTTGCAATTAATTTTTATCACAAAACCTGACTGAAGGATAGTTTCAATACAAAAGGATTTATATAAGAACTTCAAAGCAAAAAGGAAGGCAGAATATTCTGACATTGAAAGACACCAATGGGAATATTAAGCCTCCATTTAATTCCCAGAAAATATTAATAAAATATATCATAACATTCGAAACACTACACTCTTCTATAATAATATTAGCTAAGTCTGCAAGGAATAATGTGTGTTTGTATGTGTGCATATATGAGTGTCTGTGCATGTGTATGTATAAAGAAGGTGGTATAGATGGGGGAGAAAAAACACCAACAGACAAAACTGTTAAAATACAGACCTAGCACACATGGATGCCTTTACTTGCAAATTTCTCACTGAGATATCCCACTACAAAAGAGAGCAATTGTTTAATGTAACAATTATTTTTCCCATCAGTTAAGTGAAGTCTGAAAATCACAATGAGACATGAATTCCTATGTACTAAGACATTTTTCACTGTTAAAATGCAAGCCCCAGGAAATTGTATCACTGTGATTACAGTGAAAAGACCTTAGGCAATTTACTTAACCTCTCTGAGCCTCAGTTTCCTAAATGATAAAATAGAAATAATGCTAGCTGCATCATAAGGTTATGAGGGTTAAATGAGATAATGTGTTTATATGTGTGTGTGTGTATGTGTATATACACACACATTATATTTATACATACACACACACACATATATATATATGACATATGTATCAGGGTGCATGCACAGTACATGCTCAGTAATTGGTAACTTGAGATGGTAGGATTTTGCTCAACTATTTGTCCTTTTCAAGTATCTTCAAACGTACAAATAAGCCTGGCATTTAGCACACAACAAGCTTTCAACCTGTTCTCACCACTTTCTCTAAACTGTTATCAACCTCTTACTGTGTATGAGTTCACCAAATATTTTTCTAAGAACCTGTTTTGATAAAGAAAGAAGATCAGAAGAACATTAACTGTCTTCCAGGGAGAAGGAGGGCCATCACTAGTGGTAGAAGAGGGACTGACAGAAAGGCTGGGAGAGATAAATGTTACATGCACTTGCCAAGTTTATCTTTTAATATAGAAAAACTTCAAATTTATGTTTTTTCTTTTCATGTAACTATTATCTAGTTAGATTACTCACTTTATATTTTCAGTAATAGATATTGTGATGTATCCAAGATAACTGTCATCTTCATCATAAAGGTGGTTAGCTAGCATATGATGTACCCTAATCAAGAATCCATCTCCAGGGGAGGTTATTAAGCATCTTCAATACGGATATAAAAAGATACAACCTGAAGGTATGTTAATCAGCATGACAGATGTCATTTTCAGCAAACTATCGCAAGAACAGAAAACCAAATACCACATGTTCTCACTCATAGGTGGGAATTGAACAATGAGATCACTTGGACACAGGAAGGGGAGCATCACACACTGGGTCCTATTGTGGGGAGGGGGTAGGGGGCAGGGTTAGCATTAGGAGATATGCCTAATGTAAATGATGGGTTAATGGGTGCAGCACAACAACATGGTACACGTATACACATGCAACAAACCTGCACGTTGTGCACATGTACCCTAGAAATTAAAGTATAATAAAAAAAAAGAATTTTTTCATTGATGAAATAAATGATGTTCAAGATATATAAATGGTTTAATATACACTAAACATATAGACACCATTGTATAAACAAAAATAAAATTAGGTTAGAAAATCTCCTTACAATGAAAGACTTGGAACATGTTTTAAAAGTCTAGAGTCCCCTTCAAAGATGGAGAAGTCTTCTCTAACTCCCCGATGAAATGAATATTTACAGCCTAGTGAAAGAGCTGTCTCAAAAACTACTAACAGATTTAGTGGCAAATGAGAGAAATTATTCCTAAAGTCAAAGATAAGGCTAGCCATGAATAGATGGGTTTACTAATATACTTAACACCCCACTGGAACTAAAGTAGAGTTTATGATTCAGTAATTGACTTTAATAAGGGAAATGAAATTCATAACACTTTTCACAAGATGATTTCTGTAACATATTAAGGAGCACAGAGACCAGGAAAGGGCAGTAGTAGATGCTCTGCATTTAGTAGGCTAATGCTCATGTGAAAGTAGGCTTACTTTAGCCATTTGCTGATAGAAATGGGGCAGAAAATCCTCTAGAAGACTGCAGTCAGACGAGGTAGTTAAGCCAGTTCCAAGAAAACAACCTTAGATTCCAGAGGTAATACCTTAGATTCCAGAGGCAATACCTTAGATTCCAGAGGCAATCCTAAGAGGCAGTAAAGTTTGGTGATAAGGCCTCTGAAGGCAAAATAAACCAAGCTGAGCTTGTTTCTAAAGATTTTTTTTTAGGGAAGAAGCCCACTACAATTAAAGTTGGTAAGAGATCCACAAAGGTATTCTGAGATTGAGGTGGTTTCCCTCATTATCTTGCAAGATTTAATAAAGGAATTAATATGAACTGGCAGTGGCTCCCAAGTGATGATTGCTTTAGGAAATACAGAATTGTTTAAAAGTTTGAGTAATATAGACACACTTGTTTTGAAAACTAAAATTAAACTGGAAATATTCTGGTGATCGAGCAGGAAAACTGAACTGGTAGTAGCCAAAACTTCAGAAGAAATCATTGAAATGCATAGGTTGGGGTGAAAATGGCATTTTGAATTTGACAAACAAGTTTAGTATTTTTATGATTACTGTCAGAAGAATAAATAGCAACATGTCAAACTGCCTAATGGAAAGTCTGTATTTAATACAATGACTACAGAAAACAGTACGAAAGCTCCTCAAAAAATTAAAAATATAATTACCATATGATCCCAAAATCCCACTTTTGTGTATATATTTAGAAGAACTGAAAGCAAATATCTCAAAGACCTATTGTCCAGCCAGGCTTATAGCAACGTTATTCACAGTAGCTAAACTGTAAAAGCAACCCAAGGGTTCATGGACAGGTAAACAGATAAAATGTGGCATATACATACAATGAAATATTATTCGGTCTTAAAAAGGATATAAATTTTTATACATAATACAACATAGATGAACCTTGAGAACATTATGCTTAGTGAAATAAGACTGTCACAAAAAGACAAATACTGTATGATTCCATTTACATGAGATATCTGGAGTAGCATATTTTATAGAAATGAAAAACTAGAAAGGTGGTTACCAGGGGCTGTGGAAAGGGAAATGGAGAGCTGTTGTTTCATGGTTATAGAGTTTCAGTTTTGCAAGATGAAAAACTTCTAGATGTTGCTTTCACAACAATGTGAATATACTTAAAACTATGGAACTATACATATAAAATGGTTAAAATGATAAATGTTATGATGTGTATTTTACCACTATTTTAAAACTCAAGGGGTAATTGATAACTGAACATTGGTGTACCTACCATGTAAATCAAGAAATAAAACATTACCAGAAAAAAAGTATATATTTAATATTCACAGAAAGCAAATTGGGGGAAAACAAGCTGAAACCTCCTCAAACATAAAGTATTTGAAAGATATAGGGGTATTTTTAAAGTCTACATATCCACTTAATTCTCAGAGATAATGGTACAAAAAAGCCTTACATCAATTATTAATTGTTATAGCAGTGGGTGTACTGACTACATTGTCCAAATAACTAATGAATTAATTAAAGCCCCTGAAAATACTTAGTTGTAATTGACTTCCCTATTATGTTTTTCAATGTATCAG
>NW_016804677.1:207499-215719 GCF_001698545.2 Rhinopithecus bieti
TTTTTTTTTTTTTTTTTTTTTACAATCTACTGCTGTAAACTTAGCAATATCTTCCAGGAGTCTTTCTTTCCTCCTCAGGGGCTGGGGAAAATGCAAATGGAGAATTGTTTTTTTATGGGTATAGAAGTTTCTACTTTTTTGTTTTTATAAATTTTACTACTCTAGATATCTCATATAAGTGGAATCATACAATATTTGTCTTTTTGTGACAGGCTTACTTTACTTAGCATAATGTCCTCAAGGTTTATCTTTATCAAGGTTTACATCCCCAGGTTTACCTTCCTGCCATCATTTGCCAAGGAATGCAGTATACATTTGTCTTCCTTCGGTAAGGTTATATCATCTTTAAAACCTAAATATTTTATAGGGAAGGGGGGAAAGGAGGGAGGCAACATCAGTCCACACTAGGTTAAAATACTTTTCAAGCAGAGTATATTATTAGTGGCAATTCACTAGACCATATATTTAGTTTAGACATGTAAATCACCAAACTTCAGGAATTCTGCATCTTAGTGTCCGGAAATGGTCCCTGCAGTCATGAAAGGACCAGCTGTGTATTAGTCAGGACTTAACTGCAGATAACAGAAATCTCTCTTGTTATTATAGACAAATAAAAGTGTTTATTACAGGAATTAAGTATTTGTGAAATTGTAGAAGGGTCAAAGAACCAAGCTCCAGTCTGAGCTTTGGATTAGTTACCAGAACACCACCAGAAAACAAACTTGTCAAGGAAACTGCTCTCTCGCTCTCAGTCAGGAAGATGAAGAGACAAGAAGCTGACATATGGGGACACTGTCTGAACTTCTGGATCCAGATGCGCAGTATGATCCAAGGAGCTGGAAGCTGTTGCTGTACCACTACCTGTAGTTGTAATTTGATGATTATGGAGGCTCCAGAGCTATGCTACATCTATCTACTGGATGTACACCAGCAAAACTGATGCGTAATTGACTGCAGCTCCTCATCTCCCACTTAATTTCTAAATAAGATCTAATCTGCAAAACCTAACCATCTTCAGAAACAAGGGAGTCTATGAAGTATAATTTCTGGCTTTTCAGCCTCTATGGGGTAGGAAGGAGGTAAGGATAAACGTTGGATGAACCCAACTGTGGCTTCCTCCAAAATTCAGAAAGACTTCAGTGCAAGAAATTACAAGGGGCAAAGACTACTTACAACACTCTAGAAAATAAAATACAAATGCATAGACAAATGGAACAGAATAGAGAATGCAGAAAAAATGACACATACCTACCAACATCTGATCTTGGATAAAGTTGATTACAAACAAGCAATGCGGAAAGGACTTGCTATTCCATAAATAGTGCTGGGATAACTGGCTAGCCATATGCAGAAGATTGAAACTAGACCCCTACCTCTCACCATACACAAAAATTAAATCTAAATAGATTAAAGACTTAAATATAAGACCTAAAACGATAAATTCTAGAAGAAAACCTAGGAAATACACTTCTAGACTTGGTCCTAGTCAAGTAATTAATGATGAAGACCTCAAAAGCAATTGCATAAAATCAAAAAATAGACAAATGCGATTTAGTTAAACTAAAGAGCTTCTGAACAGCAAAAGGAATACTCAACAGGTTAAAAAGAGAATCTAACAGAAACAGAACCTCCCATTCAACATAATAGGAGGGAATATTTGCAAACTATGCATCGGAAAAAGGACCAATATCCACAACTATAAGGAATTTAAACTAATCAATAAGAAAAGCACAAATAATCCTATTAAAAGAAGGCAAATGACAACCACTTCCCCAAAAGACATAGAAGTGGCCAAGAAACATAAAAAACAATGCTCAATAACACTAATCATCTGAGAGACCCAAATCAAAACCAATATGAGACACCATCTCACTCCAGTGATAATGGCTATTATTAAAAAGTCAAAAAACAAATTTTGGTGAGGTTGCAAAGTAAAGGGAACACCTATACACTGTTAGTGAGAATGTAAATTAATTCAGCCCCTGCAGAAAGCAGTTTGGAGATTTCTCAAATAAAAACACGCCTACCATTCGACTGAGCTATCCCACTACTGGGTATATATTCAAAAGAAAATAAATCATTCCACCAAAAAGACACAAGCACTCACATGTTCATCAAGGTACTATTCACAATCACAAAGACATGGAATCCACCCAGGTGCCCATCAACAGTGGATTGGATAAATAAAATGTAGTCCATATACACCATGGAATACTATATAGCCATAAAATGAATGAAATAATATCCTCCAAAGCAACATGGATGGAGCTGGAGGCCGTTATCCTGAGCAAATTAATGCAGAAACAGAATACCAAATATCACACGTTCTCACTTACAATTGGGTGCTAAATCTTAGATTCACATGGATATAAAAATAGTAACAAGAGGCATTGGGGACTCCAAGAGAAGGGAGGGAGGGAAGGGAGCTAAGACTGAAAAACTTCCTATTGGGTGCCATGTTCACTATCTGGGTTATGGGATCAGTACATGTTGACACTCTCCCCCATCACACAATATACACTTGTAACAAACCTGAACATGTATCCCCTCAATTAAAAATTATTTTTCTAAAAAAATGAAAAGCGTTTCTCTGCCTGACTGTTGAGACACTTGTAGATGCCATGGTTGAGTGTTTATTCTACTGTAATATTTTCCCTCTGTCTACTGCAATAGTCATTCTCTCCTATTACAATTATCCCTTCCTCCTTATTGCAATAATCTTTTCAAATAATGTTCTTAAATTCCAAACAATTTTTTGTAATTTGACAACTGTTAAAATATTCTGTGCCGCTGGAACAGAGAGAACTTGTGCCACTTGCCCAGATGGATTTCAGAACTGCTATGAACCAATGACTGCTAAGTATTTCCTGCACCCCAAACCATCCCCTTTTGGAAGGACAGTATTTATTGCATTTATAACCCTGTCTTGCCATTGTATGTTGGGTGTGGAGGGAAGGTAATATGTTTTAGTTCACAGACTTCCAGAGTTGAGCAATTGCAACCAAGGAGCTTCATTTGCATCTGGACCTGATTGATATGAGATTCTGGACTCAAACTTAAGCCCAATGCCTTCATGGAATAAGATTTCAGGGCTTTGGCTGGGGACGGGGTGGGGGTAGGAGGGTTACATGTATTCTGCATGCAAGTGAGACGTGAACCATAAAGTGTCAGATGGCAAACTATGGTAGGCTATTACACTGGTGGCCTCCTATCAACTGTACCCTTGTCTAGTCCCCTCCCACACTGACTCTGGGCTTGGTCTTGTGACTTGCTTTGGCTAATGGGCAATGTGTTTGTTTCTTAAGGCGACTGTAAAAAGGTGCCACAAACAAGCTGGCTTAAAACAGAAATGTATTATCTCTTAGTTCTAGAGGCTAAGGTGTCAGCATGGTTGTGCTCCCTTTTAAGGCTCTAAGGGAGTGTTCTTTCTTGCATATTGCCTATTCTTAGCTTCTGGTGACTCTTGGCAACCATTGATATTCATTGGTTTGTAGCTGCATCACTCTAATCTCTGTCTTCACATGGCCTTTTTTCTATGTCTCTGTGTCTATCTCTACTTATTAGGACTCCAGTCATTTGAGTAAGGCCCTACTCTAATCCAATATGGCCTCATATTAACTTGATTGCATCAGCAAATATACTGTTTCCCAATAAGGTCATATTCATATGTTCCAGATAAACATTAATTTTGGGGAAACATTATTCAAACTGGTACAGGAGGGTAACAAGCATGATGCAAGCAGTGTCTTGCTCTCTGGAGCAAGAAGCATGTGAAAAAGCCCTGGAAGGTGAGATATCATGTAAAGAGAGGGGCCACTTGGCAGGAAAACTAGGGCACTTCAGCCAACAGTAAATAGCAAGACTACAGGCATATGAAAAAATCTTCTTTGAGCTTCCAAGCCTGGCCTAGCCACCAGCTAAAAACAGCTGAATGAGCAGAACTGCCCAGTCAACACATAGAATCATAAGAAATAGTAAATAGTTGTTGTTTTATACCACAGAGTTTTAATGTACCTTACATGGTAACAGATAACTGAAATTGTGGACAACTTCAATTACTGAATTAGCATAATTAATATTATTAAATGACCCAAAGGAACCTACATTGATTGGAGACCTAGAGACAGATGTTTAAGAAGCTATGGCCAAACACCAATTTGAGAGGTATTTAAATAGACAGAGGAGAATTGAACATGTATGGGGCTTTCTTGTGAATACTGTGTCCAAGGTAACCAAATGTGATAGACAAATTTCTAAGAATTACTCCCCGATGAATGAAAACTGTGAATATGATTTCACTATATGATTATGTTACCTCACATGCCAAAGTGCGGGTCTAATTTGATCACACAAATATTTCAAAAAAAAGAAAGCTTTCTTTATATGGTGACAGAAAAGAAAGTTCAAAAAATTTGAAGCATGCAAGGATTTGATGCAGAAGGCTTCCAGGAGCAGAGAATTGGCCCCTGGCTGACAGCCAGCAAGGAAAAGCCAGCTTCAGACTACAATCACAAGGTACTAGATTCTACCAACAGTCCAAGCAAGCTTGGAAACAGATTATTCTGCTTCCAGAGCCTCTGCGTAACAGTCCATCTCAGTCAGCAGTGTGATTTCAGCCTTGCAGAGAACCCAGTTGAGCCTGCTTTGACTTCCCATTAAATAAATGTGAGATAATAAATGGATGTTGCATTAAGCCAGTAAGTATGTGGTAATTTGTCATACAGTAATAAAAAATAATACACCAACTCACTTCAATTGATGGGGAAAATGTTACTTTACAAGACACATCCAGCTAATATTGGAAAGTCACCATATACAATCCCTAATGAGACTATTAATTATGCGAGGGTTTTCAACTGCTATTAAAACCATCACGTGAATGAGTGTTAGGAGATCAGACATTTGTGTGGTGTCAGGTAACACCATACAGATAATTTTCTGGCCACAAATGGAGAAACAATGGAGGAACCAGGCTTTTAATCACATAGCCAATCTCAGGATGACTAATAGAGGAACAGTAAGGTGTCATATCTCCCTATGTAAAACATAAAAGAAATAGCATCACCTATATTCTTACATTGCTAAAAGTTTTCAATATGATTTTCATTATAAATGATAGAGCAACAAATTAAACCACAAGAAGATAACAAATTTAGAAATTGTGTCATTCAACAGAACAAACGACATGTGCTTTCCAGCCAGTCAAAATTTTCTCACAAAAGCAACTGCTAAAATTGAAATAAACAAACAAAACAAAACTTAAAGTTATACAACTTGTGATCTTAAATTAGATGTTTGTCCACACTGATCTATTACCCAAAAAAAAGTGTTTGCGATAACTAAGGTAGAATATTATTTAATCCTCACTTTACAAATTCTAAGAACCCAGCCACCTAAATCTTTGGAGCAGTGCGTGAAGAGTAGACGCTGTCAGTTTTGTGCCTCTCCACATCGTGTAGGTCCAGCTCCAGGCCAAAATCCAGGTGATCCTTTAGGCCCACCCATAGGCAGTAACAAGGCTTTTTTGGCAGGACTTACGGGAAAAAAAAAGTTGTCCTCCCCACAGCAGACAAGGTACATAGTCTGGAGGGAGTTATAGTCAAGGACTCAGGCCTCTAAGCTGACCACACTGTTAAGCATATCTGCAATCCTGGCCCAGATGACATCATTAGGAAGCCTTCTTATCAATGGGTTCTTGGATGAGATTTTTACTGAGACCACCTTATCAGGGACATTTGAAATCATTTTTTTCCACTCCGACTCAGTCTTCAGTACTTTTCTACCACTAGCCTTTTTCCTCCTACCTCCCCTCAGCCAACTGGGTTCATAAAATGGCAGGAGCCTTTTGTTAAGGGCTCCCTTGGCAGTGAGATGTTTCCTCTTCTGTGCGCTAATACATCTGACCTTCACTCAGTTCTATTCCATGGAAAAAAAATAGAATGCCAAGAAACTGGCATGTTAGAGATTGAATTTTTTCCATCTAAAACTCATATGTTGAAGTCCTAACCCCTGGTACCTGAGAATGGTGACCTTACTTGTAGCTATTGTTTTTAACAGGTAATCAAATTAGAATGAGATCATTAGAGTGTGCCCTCATCCAACATGACTGATGCCCTTATTAAAAAGCGAAACTTAAATACACAAACAGGGAGAATGTCATGTGAAGATAAAAGCAGATATCAGGATGATATACTTACAAGTCAGAGAAAGCCTGAGATTGCTGGAAAACCATGAAAAGAAAAAAGAGGCATAGAAGACGCCCTCATCCTGCTACCCTCAGAAGGAATCAACTCTATCAACACCTTGATCTTGAACTTCTGGCCTAAAAATCTTTCAGACACAAAATTTCCATTGCTCAGGCCACCCAGTTTGTGGTACTGCATTATAGCCTCCTTAGGAAACTTATACATGTCTTCCTGGGCTACTGTTTATGCTATCACAGCAGGTGAATCAAGGCTTAATTGTTATTTTCACTTTGGCTTGTTTTAATTGACCACCTTGATACCTGGCAGCTTAGCTCTCTCTAGCTCAGCTCTTGACAATCTATTGCCTATCAGACTATAGAGTCCTATTATTCCAAAATCTTTGCATCCACCAGTAAATGATATCCACAGTGCAAAGAGCAAGCAGAGTGTCTAAAGTCAGAGAACAGGCTTTCTCTGAGCTACATAACATAGGTTATGTAGTTTTATTTTGGCCTTCCAGTTTATGAAAGTTTGTATACTTGTCAGAATTTTGTCAAACACTTCTTTTCATAACATATCATTTGCTAAGGAGGCTGTGACAGGACGGGGTGGGGGATATAGTGAGGGAAATGTATAACTCACACTCTGTCAGGGGCTACCTGAATATTTACTGAAAGAAACTGTCAATTGCTTAATTGTCAAGTCAGCTTAAGTCACTTGATAAACTTGCATTTAAACATTTTTACTTGTAGGATTTATTTCTCTGCAAATATCTTGCCTTCAAAATTAACAATCCTTGAGTTTTAATTGGAATAACTTGTTATTTCTTTAGAACTATGTCGCTGAAACCTCTTTTCACCTTGTGTGTTATCTCCTAGATGGTAACACTCCCGTCTCTGATAAACACTATATTTATAAGACTGCTGTAGCAGACTTTACCAACACAATCTTGCTCTTTTTCTGGGATTTACTTGCAAACAAGGAACCCCAACAATGTTTCACTAATACTTCCATAGGAAGAATCAAAAGACCTAGATTTTCTTTCTTGCTTTACGACTGAACTACACTGTGGCCTTGTGCCATCTAATTACACATTCCTCATGTTAAAGATAAATTACACTTAATTTTTGTTAGCTGATTTTTCTTTTCAAATTGTGTTAGTTGGCTATAAGCCTACTTAGAACTCAGGAAAGTAAACAGGACTGGTACAATGTTTTGATTTTATAGATGAGGCCACTAAGACACAGGTTAGAAAACCTGCCTCAAACCACAAAACTGTGGTAGATCTAGGATCCAAACCCAGTCCTTGAGTATCTGAAAATATACTCTCAGGTTTCTCCCAGTTCCATAATTCTATGATTCAGTAAATAAGTGTTTATTAAACCAAAAATACTTAGGTTACAATAATCTGCCACGCTTGGATCTCTCATGAAATTGGAATAAAAATTATATAAGGACAAGTCATGTGTAATAGCCAACAAGCAGAAGACAATGTTTATAAGATGTATCACTTTTTCTAATGCGGTAATATTTTGTATTTATACACACCGGGATATGAAATGTCAGAAAAAAAGACAGTAATTAAAGATAAACAAATAGAAATAGTCTCTCCCTCTACTTTTAGTTTTCCCCCTTTTAAAAGTGACTTCAAATCAAGT
This sequence comes from Rhinopithecus bieti, assembly GCF_001698545.2. Taxonomy (NCBI): domain Eukaryota; kingdom Metazoa; phylum Chordata; class Mammalia; order Primates; family Cercopithecidae; genus Rhinopithecus; species Rhinopithecus bieti. Next base: position 215,343 of record NW_016804677.1, read on the forward strand.
ACTAATACAATAAATATGATTATAATATTACTGTATACCAAAACAAATTTCCAAACTCCTACTGACATTACACTGATATCAAGCAATTTTAAATACAAGCTCATAGCACACACAGGAGAACTGACAATCTCTTAAGTTATTTCCAACAAAATTTGACCAATAGACAGATATATTCCCCAGCATGCCAAAAATCAAAGCAATATAGCATGATGATTAAATTCTAGTCACTACTAGGAGCACTTAATATTAATGGTAAAACAACTCCTATTAAATCATGTAGCTATCTGCTATAAAAATTAACCTGTAAATTTTAGATAATCATTTGTAGCCAAGTCTAAATGGTAAATCACATTATAACACCCAATTCCTATGTATAC
>NW_016804677.1:215937-221598 GCF_001698545.2 Rhinopithecus bieti
TTCTAGTCACTACTAGGAGCACTTAATATTAATGGTAAAACAACTCCTATTAAATCATGTAGCTATCTGCTATAAAAATTAACCTGTAAATTTTAGATAATCATTTGTAGCCAAGTCTAAATGGTAAATCACATTATAACACCCAATTCCTATGTATACCACCTGAAAGTTTTAGAAAGAGCATCAATACAAATAAATCGCTGTGCTGTTTTGTTTTTTTCTTTTCCTTTTATTAAGGCTGAACTTTCGGTGTGATATCTAAAAAATTATTGTGAAGGTTAATATTAAGAAACTTTTCCCCTATGTTTTCTTCTAAGAGTTTTGCAGTTTTAGATTTTTACATTTAGGTTGTTAATGCATTTTGGGTTGATTTTTGTGTATGATGTAAGATAAGAATTTATTTTCATTCTTCGGCATGTAGATAGACAATTTTCCCAACAGGATTTATCGAAGAGACTATCCTTTTTCTATTGTGTCATCTTGGTGGGCTTGTCAAAGATTAGTTGACAGTATATGCTGGGGTTTATTTCTGGGCTCTGTTTTCTGTTCCATTGGTCTATGTTCCTATTTTTATGACACTATTATACTATTCTGATTACTGTAGCTTTGTAATATAACTTGAAATCAGGAAATGTAATGCTTCCAACTTTGTTTTTCTTTCTTAATATTGTTTTGGCTATTTGGTGTCCTTTGTGTTTCCATATGAATACTACATTTTTTTCTATTTCTGTGAAAAATGTCATTGCAATTTTGGTAAGGATTGCTTTGAATCTGTACATCTCTGGGTAAGTGGAACTACATCAGACTTAAAGGTTTCTGCACAGAAAATAAAACAAACAACAAAACAAGAAAAGCAGACTACTATTGGAAGAAAATACTTGCAAGCCATATGTCTGATGTAAGGTTAATATCTAAAATATATAAAGAACTCATACAACTGAATAGCAAAAAAGCAAATACCCCAATTAAAAGTGGGCAAAGGACCTAAGTAGACATTTTTCCAAAGAAGACATGGAAATGGCCAACAGGCTTATGAAAAAGTGCTCAGCATCACTGATCATCAGGGACATGCAAATTAAAACCACAATGAGATTTCTCACCCCACACTTGTTAGAATGACTACTATGAAAAGGACAAAAGACAACACTTGTTGACAAAGATATGGAGAAAGGGGAATACTTGTACAGTGTTAGTGGGAATTTAAACTGGTACAACTAGATGGAAAAGAGAATCCCCCAAAAATTAAAAATAGAACTACTATATGACCCATCAGTCTGTTTTCTGGGCATACACTCAAAATAAATGAAATCCGCACCTTGTAGAGATATCCACATGCTCATGTTCATTGCTGCATGATTCATGATAGCAAAGATACAAAAACAGCCTAACTGTCGGTTGACAGATGAATGGATAAAGAAATTGTGGTATATGATGGAATATTATTCACACCTAAAAAAGAAGATCCTGTCATTTGTGACAGTATGAACGAATCTGGAGGACATTACGCTAAGTGAAACAAACCAGACACAGAAAGGCAGATAGCGCATGATCACACTTATATACAGAATCTTTCTTTTAAAAGTTAAATAAATAGAAACAGAAAGTAGAATATGATTACCAGGGTCAAGGAGGAAGAAGAGACTGAGATAATTAGGTAAAGGGGTAAAAATTTGCCATTAGGTAGGACAAATAAGTCAAGGGATGTAATGTATAGAATGAAGACTATGGTTAATAATATTGTATACTGAAAATTTCCTAAGAGATTAGATTTTAGATGCTCTTACCACACAAAAAAAGGTAATTATGGTAATTACAGATATATTAATTTGTTTGACTGTAGTAATCATTTCACTGTGTATATCTACATCAAAACGTCATGTTGCACACCTTATGCGTGTACAATAAAAATAAATTTTTGAAAAAATAATAAATTATTTATATTTGTCAGTGTTGAGGAGTCTAGCTCTAGGCCAAAATCTTCATGTGATCTTTCAAGCCCAACCACAAGCAATCACCAGCCTTTCCCTGGCAGGCCTCATGAGGTAAAGCTATCGTCCCCACACCAGACTTGGGGCACAGACATTACATTGCAAAGACTATAGTCTGAATGTTTCTGTCCCCCTAAAACTCATATGTTGAAACTCTAGCCCCTAAGTGATAGTTTTGAGAGGTGGGATTTTTGAGAGGTGGTTAGGTCATGCAGGTGGAGCCCTAATTATTGGGATTATGACCCTTATAAAAAGAGGCCCCAGAGTGATCCCTCATCCCTCCCACAATGTGAGGACAAAGCAAAATGGTACCACTATGATTTACAAATTGTGGCATCACTAGACACTATCTACCTTCATCTTGGAGTGTCCGGCCTCCAGAATTGTGACAAATACATTTCTGTTTCTTATAAGTCACTCAGTCGATGGTACTTTGTTATAGTAGCCACAACAGAATAAAACAGCAACTTTTTGGAGGGAGTTGCAGTCAGGAACTCAGCCTCTCACTGGTACAGCCATCCTCACACACGTATCTGCATTTCCAGCCCCGGAGCTTTCATTCAGATGTCCTCGTATGAGGGGCTTCAGCTAAGGAACTCCCCAGGTGCCTCCAATGAGACATCCTTGTTGAGGAGCCTTGACTGAGGCACTGTATTAGTCCATTCTCACACTGCTATGAAGAAATACCTGAGACTGGGTAATTTATAAAAGAAAGAGGTTTAATTGACTCACAGTTCCGCATGGCTAGTGAGGCCTAAGAAAACTTACAATCATGGCAGAAGGCACCACTTAACAGGGTGGCAGGAGAAAACAAATGCGTGCCTGCAAGGGCAATACCAGATGCTTATAAAACCATCAGATCTCGTGAGAACTCACTCACAATCGTGAGAACTCACTCACAATCATGAGAACAGCATGGGAGAAATCTCCCCCATAATCCAATTACCTCCACCTGGTCCCACCCTTGACATGTGGGAATGATTACAATTCAAGGTGAGATTTGGGTGGAGACAGAACCAAACCATATCAGGCACTTTGTCCCCATTCTGGATCAGTACTCTCCCATTCCTATCCTACACTCTCTCGTTGCCCCCAGCAACCTTCAGAAAAAAAAAAAAAAAAAAAAAAAAAAAAGCTCTGTGTGCAGGGCTCCTGAGGAATGAGTGATTACCCCTTCTTGCACTGCATGTCATCTAATCCTCATCCAGTGCCATTCTGTGGGTGAAAATCAAATACTGGGGAGCTGACACCTGTTTCTTTTGTCTTTTTCCTGTACTGTCCTAATACATGAATAAAGGATTGATTCTGCTATTTTCAGTTTTGTTTCTTGTCCTAGTTTACCATTGACTACCTTGACACCAAGCAGGTTGATAAACAGGTACAGCAAGCATGGTCAACTGAGCACAATGCTGTTCTGAAATACAAAAAATGTCTGAGGGCCCCATGGGGCAATCTTGGTAAGTGCTAAAGAAATATCTCCAAGAGCTGGAGGCACTTCACCAGTGGGTCTCGAGGAGTTTGATGGATTGTTTACAGAAACTTTTTAGTTCTGACGGGGAACATTGGTCCTTCTCTTTTGCTTCTGACTACCTGGATGAGCTCACCCAGTGCATGGGTCAAATCAGCAATATAAAAAAGGGTCCCTAAAGAAGCTAGGGAAGTAGTTTCTTAGCAACTGCTCATTGTCCTCTGGCAATAGGACCAGAGATGGCCAGAGGCCACTTGAGCTGAGTTGCATCAAGTAAGTATTTTGAGCTCTAAGTAGGTTCCTGGTGCTAATAAACACCTTCTGTCACAACAAACTGTTGAGATTCAGAGGAAAAAATATATATATATATATACATATATATAATGAATATATATGAATATATATAGATAATGAATATATATGAATACACACACACACACACACACACACACACACCACACACACACATACATATATCTCCCTCCAGGCTCACTTCTCCCAGTGGCTTTTCAGAGATATTAGAGAGTTGGTGAGTTCACCTCCATGATAAAGGAGATATTATTATTAAGATTATTAAGGGAGTTATGGCATGTGGAGCACGTTACCATAGAGCTTTTCCTTCAGAGAGTCTTGGCAGTAACCACTGCCAATTTAGCAACGCATGAGCATCAGTAACAGTGGTGCCACCTGCATGTTGTTTGGTGGCCAGAGGAGCCCATGCTACACTGACTCTGGCTTTGGGATATTATAGCAATGTGGCTCCTGGTGCCTCCTCCCTCAAAGACTGACCAGTAGAAAGAGAGAGAGAGAAAGAGAGAGAGAGAGAGCGAGAGAGAGAGAGAGAGATGGATGACTGGGATTTCCACTTCAACACCACTGCTGTGCAGTGCCAGTGGGACAGGGTGTCCATGTTGTGTGCCCATGGCTTTCCAGGCACTACTTGCCTCATGAAATGTGCCCTAACCACCCTACCTTGAACCCCCACTCGGGGTCCCAACCCAGAAATGGCTGCCTATCCTGGACATGTGTCTTACTCGGCTCTCCTCTCCCCTATCCCAGAAGAAAACTGATTGCTTGATGTTGAACCATGGCAGGGGAGCATAAGGGTACCTCCATTAGGGTCCCAACAATGACAGCCTCTGTGACTGATAGAAGTGCTATCACCTTGACCCTTCCACTAAGTCTGAAGATAAAGAGATTTGCCAACCTTTACCCAGATCACTCAATAGGGTGAGATTTCTCTGTCCCTGGGGAGAGGATGGGACAAATGCCCTGTATCAAAATCAGGATAATGGGGAGGGAGAGTAAAGTTGTACCTCTTGAGTCTTTTGGATACCTATGCACAGGTAACTATGATTCCTGCAACCCCTGGCATAACGATAAAATGGAAACAACTGATGCTCTCTGATTGAGGATCTAAGGTTACCACTACTGGGATCCTTGACAATGCCCAGGTGGGAGAGTGTCTTCTGGTCCCATAAATCTCCATTGTTATGGCCCCAACTATTAAGAGCATTGTTGGTATAGATAAAGTGTGTATGTGCAATTCCATTACCCTTTGCCCCAACACCTTGACTCAATTTCCAACAGTTAGGTCCATTTAGTGGGGCATGTAGAGGACCATGAACTCTCTCAATTATTAATGCCTAGTACTGTTATGTCCCCAAAACTAACTGCCTAAGGGAGAAAAAATTAACCACCCTCATTGTTAAGCTTAAGGAAGTCAAAGTTCTCTGTGAGACTATTTCTCTTTTCAATAGTCGTATATGGCCTTCTCTACAGAAATGTCTATTTGTGTCCTTTCCCCACTTTGTAATGGGATGATTTGTCCTTTGTCCATTTTTTAATTGGGCTGTTTTTGTTGTTGCTGTTGAATTTTAGGAGTTATTTATACATTCACCATATTATCTTCTTATCAGATACATGGTGTGCAAATATTTTCTCTCATTCCATAGACTGCCTTTTTGTTCTGTTCATTGTTTTGTTTGGCACATTTTTAAGTTTTATGTAGTCTCATTTCTCCATTTTTGCTTGTATTGACTGTGCTTTTGTTAACATATCCCCAGATTTTTTTTTTTTTTTTTTTTTTTTTTTTTTTTTTTTTTTTTTTTTGCATTTGAGAGTTACTGGTACAACAACTCGGATTGAGATTGAACTCACCTACAGAACCCGCTACTCCTGCCCAGATAAGAGTGCTTTATGAGT
>NW_016804677.1:224909-239050 GCF_001698545.2 Rhinopithecus bieti
TTTTTTTTTTTTTTTTTTTTTTTTTTTTTTTTTTTTGCATTTGAGAGTTACTGGTACAACAACTCGGATTGAGATTGAACTCACCTACAGAACCCGCTACTCCTGCCCAGATAAGAGTGCTTTATGAGTCCTCCTAACTCCTCTCCTGTTCATCAATCTGGAGATTCTTCCGTGAGTACAACTCTAGAACCAGTGCTACAGATGTCTTATGTGTTGAAGCAAAGTAAGAAGTAGTTTTATTATTTGGGCAAATAGACTTTTATTTGGCCCTTCTGGGATGTGTCTTCTGTTCTTCCTTAGCTCCACTGTTAAGGATTGTGTGAAGAAATCTCCTTGGCTCCTCAGGCAAGGACTGAATAAAGAAATAATCAAATGGGACTCCTCAGATTCTCTAAGGTCTCTCCTTAGGGTAATTGGCTGCTAAATCTACAGGTAATTCTCACTCTACTGAGTGCTCTCCCTCCTCTTTTCCCAGTGACTATATGCACTGCTAATATAGCAGCAATTTGAACCCGTATCTACAAAAATTATATGATTTCATTAAGTGTAGTTTGGAACTACAATGGCTTCTCTAAGGTTTATCTCTGGGGACCCTTGAATCCTGTGCATCCAAAATTCCCTGTAAACAATGATTTGCTTCTTCCTTTTGGTGAGGAAACTGAAAACTAACATTCTCAGTTTAAATTTAATTGAGCCATTCAGCAATCTCAGTCTTCTACCTTATGTGAGGCTATTTAATCTCTCAAAGATTATCTGTTCTTCTCAAATGTCATTCCGTTACTTACTCCAATGTCAGCATCACTTCCATTTTCTTCTCTTTCCTCTCATTATTCCTCAAATTCTCCAAGACCATTCTGTTATCTTTGCCCCCAACTCTAAATTCCACTCAACCCAAACCTAACCTCACTGTGCCAGTCCTCCAGTTCCTTAGAGGTACTCACAACTTTGGTCTTATGTCTCTGGTCGTCAGCATACAAAGACAGGAAGCTGTAGGACTTTAGTTGCCACCTCCCTTCGATGAGATTTTATTCCCATGGCCTTTTTACCAATAATCAACTGAATAAATATTCAAGAATGCAGACAGCAAGGAGATGAATCTTTTTCTAATGATAAGCATCACTTAGGAAACATCTGGAATGATTATTCAGGTTCTAACCCTAGATAAGCAGTATAGAACCTGCTTTATTTATGAGTTTTGTTAATGGACTCTATGTTAAACTCAGAGAAACTATTTCAAAAACATCATACTGATGTTAATGTCAACTCTCATCATGAACATTTGCTCCAAGAACTACTGTGGGAATATACCAGGAGCCGAGAGAATCCACAGACCCTTTGAAGGAAACAGATCGCTCCTGCAGGACCTGGGAGACAGTCCAAATACTGTGCTGGTATCCACAGCTGGAAGGTTCAAAGATGGTTCACATCACAGAATCTGTGTGGACACTCCCCAGTACCAGCACAGAGCCTGGTAGCCCTGTTGGGTGGCTAGATTCAGAAGAGAAATACCAATCACTACCGTATGGCTCTCAGGAATCCACATCGCTAGGAAAAGGGAGAGAGTATTACATCAAGGGAGCACCCCATATGACAAAACAATCTGAACAGCAGCGTTGAGCCTCAGATCTTCCCTCTCACATAGCCTACCCAAATGAGAAGGAAGCAGAAAAGCAATTCTGGTAACATAACAAAGCAAGGTTCTTTAACACCTCCAAAATATCACACTAGCTCACCAGCAATGGATCCAAACCAAAAAGAAATCCCCAAATTGCCAGAAAAGAAATCAGAATGCCGATTATTAAACTAATCAAGGAGGCACCAGAGAAGGTGAAGTCCTACTTAAGGAAATAAGATAAAAGACACAAGATGTGAAGGGATAAATCTTCAGTGAATAGATAGCATAAATAAAAGCAATCACAACTTCACGAAATAAAGGACACACTTAGAGAAATGCAAAATATACTGGAAAACCCCAGCAACAGAACCCAACAAGAAGAAGAAAGAACTTCAGAGTTCAAAGACAAGGATTTGAAATAATTCAATTCAACAAAGAGAAAGATAAAGAGAATGAACAAACCCTCCAAGAAGTTTGGGATTATGTTAAATGACCAAATCTAAGAATAATTGGCATTCCTAAGGAAGAAGAGAAATGTCAAAGTTTGGAAAATATATTTCTGGGAATAATCGAGGAAAACTTTCCTGGCCTTGCCAGAAATCGAGACATCCAAATACAAGAAGCTCAAATAACACCTGGAAAATTCATCATAAAAAGACCATCAACTAAGCAGGCAGCATCAGATTATCTAAAGTTAACATGAAAAAAAAATCTTAAGAGCTGTGAGGCAGAAACATCAGGTAAACCTATCAGATGAACAGCAGATTTCTCAGCAGAAACCCTACAAGCTAGAAGGGATTGGGACCCTATCTTCAGCCTCATTAAACAAAACAATTATCAGCCAAGAATTTCATATTCAGCAATACCAAGCTTCACAAATATAGGAAAGATACAGTCTTTTTCAGATGAACAAATGTTGAGATAATTCAACATTACCAAGCCAGCACTATAATAACTGCTAAAATGAGCTATAAATCTTGAAACAAATCCTAGAAACAAATCAAAACAGAACTCCTTTAAAGGATGAATCTCACATAAACTATAAAACAAAAATACAATAAATACATAAATAAATAAACAAGGTATTCTAGCAACAAATAGTATGATGAATAGAATAGTACCTCACATCTCAATACTAACATTGAATGTAAATGGCCTAAATGCTCCACTTAAAAAATACAGAAGTGCAGAATGGATAAGAATTTACCAACCAAGAATTTGCATGCAAATGGACACCAAGAGCGAGCAGGAGTAGCTATTTTTATACCAGATAAAACAAACTTTAAAGTAACAGCAGTTAAAAAAGACAAAAAAAATTATATAATGATAAAAGGCCTTGTCCAACAGGAAAATAACACAATCCTAAATATATATGAACCTAACACTGGAGCTCCCAAATTTACAAAAAAAAAAAAAAAAAAAATTACTGCTACACCTAAGAAATGAGATAGATAGCAACACAATAATAGTGGGGGACTTCAATACTCCACTGTCAGCACTAGACAGGTCATCAAAACAGAAAGTCAACAAAGAAGCAATGAATTTAAACTATACCCTGGAATGAACGGACTTAACAGATATTTACAGAACATTCTACGCAACGACAGCAGAATATACATTCAATTCATCAGCCTTAAATGCCTATATCAAAAAATCTAAAAGGGCACAAATAGACAATCTAAGGTCACACCTCAAGGAACTAGAGAAAAAAGAAAAAACCAAGCCTAAACCCTACAGAAGAAAAGAAATAACCAAGATCAGAGCATAACTAAATGAAATTGAAACAAGCAAACACACAAACAAAAATACTAAAGATAAATGAAACAAAATGCTGCTTCTTTGAAAAGATAAATAAAAATGACAGACAATTAGCAAGATTAACCAAGAAAAGAAGAGAGAAGATCCACAATAAGCTTGATTAGAAACAAAATAAGAGATATTACAAAGAACACCACAGAAGTACAAAAAAATCATTCAAGGCTACTATGCACACCTTTATGCACATAAACTAGAAAGCCTAGGGGAGATGAATCAATTCCTGAAAATATATAATCTTCCTAGCCTAAATCAGGAAAAATATAGAAACCCTGAACAGACAAATAACAAGCAGCAAGATTGAAATGGTTATTTAAAAATTAGCAACCAAAAAAAGTCCAGGACTAGATGAATTCACATCTGAATTCTATCAGACATTCATCGAAGAATTGGTACTAATCCTATTGACACTATTCCATAAGACAGAGAAACAGGGCCTCCTCCCTAAATCATTGTATGAAGCCAGTATCACCCTAATACAAAAACCATGGAAAGGACATAACAAAAAAGAAAACTACAGACCAATATCTCTGATGAACATAGATGCAAAAATCTTTAACAAAATACTGGGTAACCAAATCCAACAGTGTATCAAAGAAATAATAATAATCCACCATGGTCAAGTGGGTTTCATACCAGGGATGCAGGGATGGTTTAACATACACAAGTCAATAAATGTGATACACCATATAAATAGAATTAAAAACAAAAATCACACAATCATCTCATAGACACAGAAAAACACATTTGACAAAAGCAAGCATCACTTTATGATTGAAACCCTCTGTAAAATCAGCATACAAGGGACATACCTCAATGTAATAAAAGCCATCTATGATAAACTCACACTCAACATAATACTGAATGGGAAAAAGTTGAAAGCTTTCCATCTGAGAACCGGAACAAGGCAAGGATGCCTACTCTCACCACTCCTCTTCAATATAATACTGGAAGTCCTAGCCAGAGCAATCAGACAAGAGAAAGAAATAAAGGGCATCCAAATTGGTAACAAGGAAATTGGTAACAAGGAAATCAAACTGTTGCTGTTTTCTGAAGACATGATCATATAGCTAGAACACCCTAAAGACTCCTCCAAAAAGCTCTTTGAACTGATAAATGAATTCAGCAAAGTTCAGGATACAAAATTAATGTACACAAATCAGTAGCTCTGCTATACACCAACAGCGGCCAAGTTGAGAATCAAATCAACAACTCAACTCCTTTCACAATAGCTGCAATAAATAAATAAATAAATAAAATACTTAGGAATATACGTAACCAAGGAAGTAAAAGACTTCTAAAAGGAAAACTACAAAACACTGCCGAAAGAAATCATAGATGACACAAACAAATGAAAGCAAATCCCATGCTCATGAATTGGTAGAATCAATGTTGTGAAAATGACCATACTGCCAAAAACAATCTACAAATTCAATGCAATTCTCATCAAAATACCACCATCATTCTTCACCGAAATAGAAAAAACAATCCTATAATTCATATGGAACCAAAAAAGAACCCACATAGCCAAAGCAAGACTAAGTAAGAAGAACAAACCTGGAGACATCACATTACCTGGCCTCAAATTATACTATAAGGCCACATTCATGAAAACAGCATAGTATTGGTATAAAAATAGGCACATAGACCAATGGAACAGAATAGAGAACCCAGAAATAAGCCCAAATACTTAGAGCCAGTGATCTATGACAGTCAAAGTAAACAAAAATATAAAGTGGAGAAAGGACACCCTATTCAACAAATGGTGCTGGGGTAACTGGCAAGCCACATGTAGGAGAATGAAACTGGATCCTCATCTCTCACCTTATACAAAAATCAACTCAAGATGGATCAAGGACCTAAATCTAAGATCTGAAACTATAAAAATTCTAGAAGATAACATCGGAAAAAACCCTTCTAGACATCAGCTTAGGCAAAGACTTCATGACCAAGAACCCAAAACCAAATGCAACAAAATGAAGATAAATAGGTGAGACTTAATTAAAGAGTTTCTGCACAACAAAAGAAACAGTCATCAGAGTAAACAGACACCCCACAGAGTGGTTCACAATCTACACATCCAACAAATGAATAATATCCAGAATCTACAAGGAACTCAAATTAGCAAGAAAGAAACAAACGATACCATCAAAAAGTGGACTAAGGACATAAATAGACAATTCTCAAAAGAAGATATACAAATGGCCAACAAAAAATGTTTTTAAAATGCTCAACATAACTAATGATCAGAGAAATGCAAATCAAAACCACAACGTAATACCGCCTTACTCCTGCAAGAATGGCCATAAGCAAAAAAATGCAAAAAAAAATAGATGTTGGCATGGATGCGGTGATCAGGGAACACTTCTACACTGCTGGTGGGAATGTAAACTAGTGAAACCACTATGGAAAACAGTGTGGAGCTTCCTTAAAGAACTAATACTAGAACTAGCATTTGATCCAGCAATCCCACTACTGGCTATGTACCCCGAGGAAAAGAAGTCCTTATATAAAAATGATACTTGCACACGCATGTTACTACAGCACAGAAATGCCCATCAATTGATGAGTAAAGAAACTGTGATTGTATACATATATAGCATATATATATCATATACATATATAGCATATATATATCATATACATATGTATCTACATGATGGAATACTACTCAGAACATAAATGAAATGAATTAATGGCATTGGCAGCAACCTGGATGGAATTGGAGATGATTATTCTAAGCAAAGTAACTAAGGAATGGAAAAGCAAACATCATATGTTCTCACTCATAAGTGGGAGCTAAGCTATGGGGATGCAAAGCATAAGAATGATACAATAAATTTTGGGGACTCAGGAGAAAGGGTGGGAGGGGGTTGAGGGATAAAATACCACAATTTGGGTTCAGTGTATACTGCTTGGGTGATGGGTGCACCAAAATCTCACATATCACTACTAAAGAACTTACTCATGTAACCAAACACCACCTGTTCCCCAAAACCTGTGGAACTAAACAATTTTAAAAAAGAAGTTACAATGACGTGGTATTTGTGAAGCAGCGTGCTCCAGAATTTTGTATTTATTCCAGGGATGAATAAATACAAAAATCTCATATATATATTTGAATTTAATACAGAAAGTCAGTGAAGTGTTTGAATTCAGTGCAGAAATATATGCAATAAATGGCACTGGGAATTTTTTTAAGATAAGATTACACTAATTGTCAAAATTACCTTCTGCCTGAGATCCATGCTTTTAACACAATAACATGAAGATGCACAGGCTGGCGTCTACACAAAATAAAGTATTGACCCTCTAACTAAAACAACTCCAAGGAAATTATCCCAAGGCCTTCAAGCCACCTTTAACTTCCCTAAATTCTCCCATAGACTCATACATCTATAAATGTTACAAGGAAAAGGGACATTGAGATAAAGATTGTCCAAAAAATAGTAATTCAAAAAACTGCAGTCTTAATGATTCCTCTAATTTGGTTATCTATTAACCTTCAATGGACCCTTGGGTTGCTCCCACACTTTATCTATTCTGAATAGTGCTGCTGTAAACATGGGTGTACAAATATCTCTTTAAGATGTTTGCTTTCAATTCTTTTGAAAATATGCACAGAAGTGAAATTGCTAGATCATATGATCATTCTTATTCTATAATTTATAGATAGCCAATATCTATTAGAAACACTGTCTCAAAAGGAACATAAGATTTTCAGAAACAAAATACAATTTTGTTAACCTGAGGTTTATTGTCAAAGATATAACATCTCCCTTGAGGGAAAATCTTTGCCCCAGAGTACACCAAAAACTTCTTCAATTAACCTTTATCCGTAAAGAACTGACAACTCAGGGGCTTTCCAGGATGGGTTGGCCATTATGAGATGTAGATTATTAATTTTTCTGCTATAACATCCCCTTCATATAGTATGACTAAGGAAACAGTGTTAAATCCCTACCATGGGACTTATCCTCTACAATAGCATCTGAATTTTCAGAAATTTCCCTTTCCTCTGTCCCCACCTTGGGGATTTAATATTGTTTATTGCCATTCTTGCCATTCATTTCTGAGAAGGATATGCTTTAGGCATCCTATCTCAGAAGCACAACAGGAACCAGAGACCTATTGAATATTTTAGCCTCCCAGCAGGCCTTTTAGCTCAAACCTTCATGCCCTACTTATTAGCAGTCATAGCAGCACCAAAGTTGGTTCAAACAAGGACTGATCTTGTGCTGGATCATACTTTGAATATTTATATATGTCATGCAGTCCAAAACCCTCTCCTGACTGAAGAAAAAACATTTTTAAACCTCTCGCCTTATATTATATGAGATCCTTTTGCTTTGTCCTTTTCATATTACTGTCTACTGCTATCAGAGTCTAAATCCCTCAACTGTATTGCAGCTGCTCAAACTTTAGCTTTTCCTTGTTCTGATCTTGCTGAATTTTCTATTCTACATCCAGATTTCACCCACTTTGTTGACGGTTCACACATCTGCTACTCAGAAAGAGGTTTCCAGGTGAGGCATGTCATTACAGATTTTCACAATCCTGTAGAATATGAGCCTCTACTGATGTAAACTCAGCTCAGATAGTGGATCTCAAACCTTCTAAAGAGCTTGCACTTTAGCTCAGGATAGAAGAGTTATCACCTAGGATAGAAGAGTTATCACCTAGGATAGAAGAGTTATCACCTAGGATAGAAGAGTTATCACCTATGTAGGTTGTGCATGTGCTTTTGGAGTAGTATATGAATTTGGTATGTTATGGAAAGCCAAAGGATTTATGACTGCACCAGAAACATCAATTAAAAATGAGAAGCAGGCAGCTGACCTCCTAGAGACTTTATTACCACAAGGGGTGACCTTATTCAAAACTGAAGCTCACATGTGCAATAAAACATCTGAGGCGAGGGGAAACTCATTAGTTTATAAATATGCTAAGCTAGCAGTTTATAAATCTGTCCTAATCCCACCACCATCAGACAAGATATTAAAATCTAGTCTGATTACCACCTCATCCTCGAATGACGGAAGTGAGAAATGTCTGTTTTATCCACCCTGATAAGCTTTGGAGACATTTAGACATCCACTTGGTCTCTCCTCAGTTCCTTGCCTGAAATGTATTCTATGACCTTTGCAAGATTACACATCATGAGCAAGAATAACAAAATCAACTTCTATGCTGATCTTGGAGGTGAAATTACACTCCTTACCTCAAACAAATGGTATTCTCTTGCCACATCTTCCAAAACCTTAATCCTGGCAAAACTGTAAGGGTAGAACAACATAGAAAGCCATTTCCAGTGACTTTCTTCATTGGCAATTAGATTTTGTTTGACTCCCTACATCTCATGGCTCAAGCATATGCCCTTACCATTATTCACATGTTCTCTCATTGGCTAGAAGCTCTCCCATGCAAATTCACTACCACTACTGTTGTTACACTTCCCCTTAGAATACATTGTCCACTTCACTGGTAAAGTCCTCTAAGAAATCCAATAAGATATTTATTTGTCCTACAAATTACAATGTCTTTACTGTCTCCATCATCTGGAGTGATTGAAGTAGTAATCCCATATTTAAATTAAAACTTGCAAAACTCTCAGAGGAGGATATCACACAAAATGGTGAAATAGGAACCCCTAGAAGTCAATCCCTTCACTGAAACAACCCTTAAACTGAAAAAACAAACAACCCCAAAACCAAAACTATTAGAAGCATCTATTCTGGAATTCTGAGACCTATTGGAAACATAGCAGGAAGGGAGGTGCTTGATGAAGGGAAAGGATGCTGACCATGTGTAAGGGGACAGCCTGCACAAAACAGCTACCATTCCCCTTCCTTACCCTCACCTTAGCTGTGGGAATAAGCATTTCACATTTTGGAGTACCTGATTTGTGCCACAGTGGCCAGTAAGAACACTGTTCCAAAAACATTTGGGGTTGTATATTTTCATAGGTCTGTTGGTGCCCTGAGAAAACTTCATTTTGGCCCTTGAGTTGTAGAGGCTTCCCAAAGACATTTACAATGTAATGTTCCAAAGCCACTGAATTCTACACTTTAAAATATTTTAAATGGGAAATGTGTGCACTTTGCCACAAAAAAAGTGGTGTTCTCAGTGCTGTCTTACAGCCATGTCATAATGTACTTTGATTTTATTTGAAAAATTACTCTTAAATATTAGTACACAGTAAGTTTTGAAAAGGGGATATGTGTAAAAGCAATATGGCTAGCACAAATAACTATGACAGGATGGTACATTTGGCTGTCCTTCAGAGAAACCCAATAATATATGCATACAAATTGTTAATATTAAAACACTACACATAAGAACATTTGACTTTGGGCCTATGAGAAAATTCTGGCAGGACTAAGACCTTTGAAAAAATATATATGGGAATCAGATACCCAGGAAGTAATCAGAATTAGTATGACTATGGTACTTTTGAATAAGACAATAAAATGTCATTATTAAAAATAGTCATTGAACATTCACATTGGCTTCTGTAAAGAAGAATATATCAATTACTCATCAAAGTATGTTGTCTGCATACCTATGTTTTGGTGATGAAGAAGAAAACCTTTAGTTAACTCACAGAAACATACACTACAGTAATGACTCAGAACAAAAGGAACCAATTAATTTCCCCTGTTACATATAAAGCTTCAGATGACTATTAAATGAAGTACAGATTTGGTTAAAAAATAAGAGAGACAAACAGGGAAAACTGGGGATTGCAAAGGAGCCAATCCCTTGGTATCCAACCTTCAAATCACCTTTTATAATGTTTACTTCTACCCTGGGCCCTGCATTGGAACTATATTTCCTACCAAATTACATTTGGTAAGTCATAATTAATTCATGCCATCTGTATTATTATTATTTACCAGCTTCACTTTTGATTCAGATTTTTACCAACCATCCATAGCTATGAAGATTTTATAATATGATGAAATTACATAAGTCACTGTCATGTTTGTGATAAGCTATAAAGTCAAGCAAGCCTGCAAAAAACTTATGTACTGCTCACTAATACCAATCACTTAAATGTGGTCATCAATCTGTGATCAAGTCCAAAATTAGTTACACACTGGGTGTATTTAATTTGCATACTATAACTACCTCACATGGGGTTAACCATGATTGGTACAACTATCACCCACCCAGAAATTCCTATGAAGTTGTCAAGAGTCAGTTAAGTGTTCTTCCTTTGATACCAGTTTGATATCAACCAGTCAAAAAGCAAAAGTGCTTTACATTTTGGTTAGCTTTTTGAGCCTTATAATTAGAAAGTGTATATTATTCATTAGGATTGTAAAATACTGGAAATAGTTACTTATTCCTTTATCTAACTAACATGCAAATGGAGTTTTGAACAAGTCAGGTTTGGTTAAAAAAAAAAAAAAAAAAAAAAATAAAGCACCAGATCATATGGTGCCAGGGGTTTTTTTAAGATAGAAACCAATCATTGCATTAGATTTAAATTAAATAAATACTTCATGTAATCACTCGGTTCACTGTGTTCTACAGCAGTCAGTACATCATTTTATTAAGGAATGTCATTATATTCAATAATTCTTCGATCCTTGTGATTCGAACATACGCAGTTCCTGGCAGCAGTAGGTGGGCTAATACATGTTTGTTGACAAAGGCTTTATTTGCTCAGCCAGTGTGTCAGTATTTATGATTGACTTGTTCCACACGAAAAAATAAAATACATAAAAAGGAGGGATGCTGTTTCCAAAGAAACATAAATGCATGTGTGAAAACATGAGAATGTCGAGGAGCAAAGCAAACTTAGTTCTAAGCTAAATTCCGGCAGCAAACAATTACAAATAACTCTTCCTTCCTCTTGGCCCCTTATGTGATCATCAATAATGGGACACAACCCTGCATTTAAGCTAGCATTTAGAAAGGAGCATGAATCACACAGATCAGGGTCCTTAGCTGGCAAACACTTAGTGTGTGTTCTTGGGTGTATTAGTCCATTTCTTACATGGTATAAATATATACCTGGACTGGGTAATTCATAAACAAGGAAATTTAATGAACTCACAGTTCCACAGGGTGGGAAGCCTCAGAAAACTTACAATCATGAAAAAAGGTGAAGAAGCATGTTCTATATGGTGCAGGAAGAGAGATGGAGAGAGGAGAAAGGTGAAGGGGTAAGAGCCCCTTATAAACCATCAGCTCATGAGAATACTCAGTATCATGAAACAGTCATGGGGAACCCTCCTCATGACCAATCACCTCCCACCAGGTCCTTGCCTTGACACATCGGGAATTAGGCGGTAAATTCAGATGAGATTGAGTAGGAATCACAGAAGCCCCTGGCCCCTCCCAAATCTCAGGTCTTGTCACATTTCAAAACCAAACATGCCTTCCAACTGTCCCCCAAAGTCTTAATTCATTTCAGCATTAACTCATAAGTCCACAGTCCAAAGTCTCACCTGAGACAATGCAAGTCCCTTCTG
The DNA here is from genome assembly GCF_001698545.2 of Rhinopithecus bieti. Lineage (NCBI taxonomy): Eukaryota > Metazoa > Chordata > Mammalia > Primates > Cercopithecidae > Rhinopithecus > Rhinopithecus bieti. The sequence continues at coordinate 236,823 of NW_016804677.1, forward strand.
CCTATGAGCCTGTAAAATCAAAAACAAGTTAGTCGTTTCCAAGACACAATGCAGGTACAGGCATTGGGTAAATGTTCCCATTCCAAATGGGAAAAATTGGTCAAAACAAAGGGGCTATAGGCCCCACGCAAGTCTGAAACCAGGCAGGGCAGTTGTTCTAACTTAAACCTCCAAAATGATCTCCTTGAACTCCATGTTTCACATCCAGGGCACAGTGATGCACGAGGTAGGCTCCCATAGTCTTGACCAGCTCTGCCTTTACAGAGTTGTTACAGGGTACAATTACCCTCCCAGCTGCTTTCACCAGTGGGCATTGAGCACCTGCAGCTTTTCCAGGTGCATAGTCATTCTGGGGTCTGGAGGACAGTGGCCCTCTTTTCACAGCTCCACTAGGCAGTGTCCATGGTTTCAGGGCTCACACCTCACATTTCCTTTTCTCTATGCCCTAGCAGAGGCTCTCCATGTGTGCTCCACCCCTGCAGCACACCTCTGCCTGGACATCCAGACATTTCCATACATCCTTTGAAATCAAGGTGGAGGTTCCCATATCTCAATTCTTGTCTTTTGTGCAACCACAGGACCAACCCCACATGGAAGCTGCCAAGGCTTGGAGCTTGCACTTTCTGAGGCAATGATCTGAGCTGTATCTTGCCCGTTTTAGCCATGGCTGGAGTGGCTGGGATACAGGACACCAAGTCCTGAGACTGCACACAGCAGGGGATTCCTGAATCCAGCCCATGAAACCATTTTTCTCTCCTATGCCTGTGATAGGAAGCGCTGCTGTGAAGGTCTTTGACATGCCCTGGAGACATTTTCCCTATTGTCTTGGTGATTAACATTTGGCTCCTCATTTCTCATGCAAATTTCTGCAGCAAGCTTGAACTTCTCCTCATAAAATGTGTTTTTCTTTTCTATTGCATTGTCAGGCTGCAAATTTTCCAAACTTTTATGCTCTGCTTCCATTTTAAGCATAAATTCCAATTTCAGATCATCTATCTCAAGTTCAAAGTTTCGCAGATCTCTAGGGCAAAGACAACATGCTGCCAGTCTCTTTGCTAAAGCATAGCAAGAGTAACCTTTGCTCCAGTTCCCAAGAAGTTCCTCATCTCCATCTGAGACCACCTCAGCCTGGACTTCATTGTCCATAGCATTATCAGCATTTTGGTCAAAGCCATTCAGCAAGTCTCTAGGAGGTTCCAAACTTTCCCACCTCTTCCTGTCTTCTTCAAAGCCCTTCAAACTGTTCCGACCTCTGCCCATTACCCAGTTCCAAAGTTGCTTCCACATTTTCTGGTATCCTTATAGCAGTGTCCCATTCTACTGGTACCAATTTACTATGTTACTCCATTTTCACTCTACTATAAAGACATACCCAAGAGTGGGTGATTTATAAAGAAAAGAGGTTTAATTGACTCATACTTCCACAGGGCTGGGGAGGCCTCAGGAAACCTACAATCTTAGTAGAAGGGGAAGAGGTATATCTTACATGGCAGCAGGCAAGAGACAGTGAATGAGTGAAGGGGGAAGAGCCCCTTATAAAACCATCAGATCTCATGAGAACTCATTTAGTATCATGAGAATAGCATGGAGGAAACTGTCCCCATGATCCAATCACCTCCCACCAGGTCCCTCCCTCAACACATGGGGATTTGGGGAATTAAAATTTGAGGCGCAATTTTGGTGGCGACACAGAGCCAAACTATATCATGAGCCAAAGTACGTATTGTCACCGAACTGGATTTTTCTCATCCATGAAATGGTGCTAATAGTAACCATCTTATAAGTTACCTAAAAGCCAGATCTACATCAGAAAATTTGAGGTGATAGGGAAGCGTTTATGACAAAATAAAATTCAGGACACTTTTGCAAACTAAAAGAGATTGATTCATATCTTGTTGACCTCCCATATCTTTCTCTCACCTCTCCTAACATGACTTCCTAGCCTCCAGTCATTGTAACAACACATAAGACCTTCAAACAAATATCTCAGTTTGCCATATCTCATAAATAGTACTTTATTGCCTTTCTCATGTACCATTTTTTTTCTTTCAAGAGGAGAAACTTTTTTCAAAAATGCATAGATAATAAAGGGTCAGATGGTATAACTGAAACATACATTTCATCAATAGCTGGGTCAATCGGTAATGATGACACTTGGATTGCTCTTTGAAATTTATGCAGTTTTCTCACAGTCATCTCTTCATTTTATTCTGTGTCTCTGTCTCAGT
>NW_016804677.1:239288-243765 GCF_001698545.2 Rhinopithecus bieti
CTCACAGTCATCTCTTCATTTTATTCTGTGTCTCTGTCTCAGTTCCTGTCTCTCTCTCTCTCTCTTCCTGTCTCTCTCTCTCTCTCTTCCTCTCTCTCTCTCTCTCTCTCTCTCTCTCTCTCTCACACACACACACACACACACACACACTGAGAGAGACAGAGAGGGAGAGAGATATAAAATAGGCAAGGCAAGTATTATTGTCTCAGACTTTTGGATGACAAATGACAATGCTGAATACTATAGTTTGAAAAAGCATGAACTAGGCATGGTGTTCACGCCTATAATCCCAAAGCTTTGTGACGCTGAGGCGGGAGGATGGCTTGAGGCCAGGAGTTTGAGACCAGCTTGGATAACATAGCAAGATCCTCTCTCTACAAACCTTTTTTAAATTAAATGTGCATGTTGGGATGCACCTGTAGTCTTAGCCACTCAGGGGGCTGATGTGGGAGGAGGATTCCTTAAGCCCAGGAATTTGAGGCTGCAGTGAACTATAATTGTGTCACTGCAGTCCAGCCTGGGTGATAGAGTGATACCCTGTCTCTAATAATAATAATAATAATAATAATAAAGCATGGACTGCAGAGTCAGGCCCCGGTTTAAATCATGATTCTTTGTGACCTTAAGCAAGTTCCCTGAACATTCTGAGACTTAGTTTCCTATTCTGTAAAATGGGTACATGCCAATCTTAAAGGAACTTTTTGGGATATAAAATGAGATGACAGGAGGCATGCAACACATGATCTCACTTATTAACAAATCCCAGGAGTTACCTAAATTTATCTTCTTAATGACAGGACCTAGACTAGAATCTAGGTGGTCTGACTCCTAATTTAGCCGATCTTCTGCAAATAGCTATTGCTGGGTTTTCATATTTTTAAAAAACGTGTCCCTGCTGGTTTCCTATAGCAACTAAACATCAACTGCATTTTCTTCATTTGTTCAAATATTTAGAAACATACCAAGAATACACAATATCAAACTAATCAGTGTAACAGTGACATATTCAGTACCCCAATATGTGGCATTATTATTATGGTAACAATTTGAATTTTTTGTTATAGAGATGCCATTACAGTCATTAACTATGATGCCAATGGAACAGCACTGTGCACATGAAAAATCTTTGTAGAAGCTTATTCTGCAAAGATGGAAAAAGAAATTCGGTCATCAAAGGAAACATACGAACAGTGTCTCAGGCAGTAAAATATCACAAACTAAAAGCTGAATTGAGAATTTGGATATATTTATAAATGCTTAAGTTTATTAACTGTGCAAATTTCTCCATAAAAGGAAAAATAAAACAGATTTGTAATGACTGCTTCAATGTTATTCGGAGAGTAACTCATCACATTGCACATTTGAAAATAAAAGGCATGCATAAGAAGTACAGGCTGCAGATCAGTGTATTTAAAAAGAAAATATATCTCTACTGGGTCATTCTCATTATCAAAGACCAATCATTGAATAATGTTAACTGAGATAACATTAAAAGAGAGTCATGGCTATTTCCAATGAGTATAGAATTCTTCCTTTTCAAATGCATACCAAGATTTAGCCAATTTTATAAAATATTAAGACTTGAGAATGAATTTATTTCAAAGAATTTTATTAAATTATTTATATATTTCATTCAACAAATTATAAATATTTCTAAATAACATTAAGAAATCAACACTAGTAATTGCACTCCCCGATCACCTGCAAAATTCTCAGATTTATCCATATTGCTGACTGGCCAAAGTAAGAATCTAAGACAATGGAAACTTTGCTGACGTAACAGAGGAATTTCAGAAAATTTTATTCATAACCTCAGGGTACCCGAACTCCTTACTTTACTTATACTGATTTAAAATCTGCTACAATAATTTTCCTCAAAATGTCTTCAAATTGGAGCAAATTGCAAATCCTTCCACACAATTATCCTACCACTAACTGTAACGCCCGTCAAACACTCTGTTTACTTACATGTCCTTTGATCCCATGCTAAATTCAATCTCCCAGGGTTAAACCATTTGATAGGAGCCAGGAGAATGGCTTCATTTTTCATTTGATAAACACTCCGCTAGGTGCTGAAAACACATTGACGAAGCAAATGTCCTCTGCTCACGAGGGTCATAGAGCCTAAACGGAGTAGGACCTACATGAAATTGTGTAAAGGTTATATGTTGTGGGGTCTTAACAGAAAGGAGAATCTTATTCTACAAAGATGGAAAAAGCATTTGGCTTTGGTCAGGGTCCCTGGGAAACAGACCCAGAGAGAGAGATTAGTATGCAATAGATTTATTTATTGGGCATGCTCTCAGAAGCAACAACTATGGGCAAGGAAGTAATGTAGGTTTAGGAAGAGGAAGAGCCTCAGCCAAGGAAGTAACAAGAGAAATACAAGTGTATTATCTGGGTGTCAAACATATTCTCTCAGCCCCATTGTGAAACAGCAGGCCTATCTCCTCCTTATGATCAATGCCAATGATTCCTGTTGGAAGTGATGTCTTTCTGTGCCTGATGCAGTCTCTTGGCACACTGAGCCTCAAGTGAGAAGGAGAAAGCCATAGCTTAAATTTGATGAGACCACTGATGTGTCCCCTGGTGAAAGCATCCCCCCTCTATGAATTAAGACTGCTAAACCTGAAGGTCCCAGAGCTGTGGTAACAGGAAGGACAGATTCTATGAGTGGATCACTGGGAATTATGATGAGTGAGGACTTACAGGACTTGTTTCCTAGACTCATGCATTTCAACTACTGGGAGCAAAGCTCAATATGACCACCCTTAATTTAGAGTAGATTCTGTGTCCTTGAGGATGATGTCCTGTCCCAGTGGGGTATCATCTCTAAGCTGGCACCTCTTCCATGTTTTTAATTGGTTATTTTATCATTCTCAGGTCAGTAGCATCTTGGTCACGTGATATGTGATAGCAACAGTAGCTCTCATGATTACATGCTCACTGCTGAACCTCCTTTACTATGAAGCAAGTTGCTTGGTCTAATATTCTTACCTCACAGGCTAAGAAACTAATGTGAGAGCTCTGCTCACTACCAAATGTGTCTACTCCAATCACATATTCATGGACTCAGGAAATAACCCTCCTGGAGTGAGGAGGAGAAGATTTCAGGGAGAAGGGAAAGTATGAAAGATGCATAATTTCCTAAAGTCCCTGACGGTTTAGGATAATTGCAAGGATGTCGGTAGGGTGGAGCATAATATTTTGGGGCTAGAGGGAGACTGAAGTAAGAGGTAGGAGGGGGAAGGTCATGTAGACAATTGAATCCCATGCTAATCAGTGTAGATATAACTTTAAATACCAAAATACTGTAATAGAATTTACATTTTCTAAAACTTTACTCTGTGAAAGTGTGGAAGTTAGATTGGAGAAGACTTAATATATGTATGTAGTAGTAGTTGGGTTGTGAGAAAAACAGAATAGTCAAAGATCACTCTAGGTTTTCAGCCTGAGAAACCAGAAGAATAGACTGACAGTTAACTGAGATGGAAAAGCTGCAGAAGAGGGCTTGTTTTGGGAAGATCAGCAATTCAACTGGGCATTAGCTATCTAAGTGGAGATGTCGAGGAGGCAGTTTTCTATCGAAAAAATGGAGTTCAAGGGAGGGCTCCAGGATGGCAACATAAACTTGGATGGTTTGGCTGTGTCCCAAACAAATCTCATCTTGATTTGTAGTTCCCATAATTCCCACATGTCATGGGAGGGACTCAGAGGCAGGTAATTGAATCATGGGGGTGGGTCTTTCCCATGCTATTTCTGTGATAGTAAATAAGTCTCATGAGATCTTATGGTTTTATTAAAGGGGAGTTCCCCTGTACATGCTCTCTATTGCCTTCCCCCATGTAAGACATCCCTTTGCCCTTCCTTTTTCTTCCGCCATAATTGTGAGGCCTCCCCGGCCATGTGTACCTGTGAGTTCATTAAACCTCTTTCCCTTATAAATTACCTGGTCTCAGGTATGTCTTCATTTGCAGTATGAGAACAGACCAATACACTTGAGAACCATCAACACATACATGGAATATTAATACTGGTACCAAAACAGATATATAGACCAATGGAACAGAACAGAGGCCTCAGAAATAACACCACACATCTACAACCATCGGATCTTTGACAAACCTGACAAAACAAGCAATGGGGAAAGAATTCCCTATTTAATGAATGGTGTTGGGAAAACTGGTTAGCCATATGCAGAAAACTGAAACTGGACCACTTCCTTACACCTTATACAAAAATCAACAAAAGATAGATTAAATACCTAAATGTAAGACCTAAAACCACAAAAACCCTACAAGAAAACCTAGGCAATGCCATTCAAGTCATAGGCATGGCCAAAGACTTCATGATTAAAACACCAAAAGCAATGACAACAAAAGCCAAAATTGATAAATGGGATCTAATTAAACTAAAGAACTTCTGCACAGCAAAAGAAACTTTCATCAGAGTGAACAGGCAACCTCCAGAATGGGAG
>NW_016804677.1:246097-250749 GCF_001698545.2 Rhinopithecus bieti
TTTTTAAATGGATGGGTAAAATAGCAGCATAGCTGTCTTCCAAATTGAAATATCTAGTAGGAAAGGTCATGATGCTGCAGCAATATCTTCATGTTAGTAGGTCAGAGTGTTTGGGATCTAATGAAAGAAGTATACAAGCTGGCCTTTAGATAGGAACACAGTTAATGCATAGTTACAGCAGAACAGACAGTGAATATGACCACATATATAAATAGATGAAGAGATGTAGCTCTGGAAGTCTGTGGAAGTCTCTTCTAATTGCTTCTATTTTCTCAGTGAATTAAGAAACATGATTGTTTGTTTTCTTAAGTGTTTGCTTGCTTATTTTCTGAACCTCTGTGCATACTGCCTTAATCCATTCACCCTGCCAGCCTCTAATTATCTTTTTTTACTATATCTGAAAATTGCCTGGTGACTAGAGGTCTCTGCAGTCAATGACATCTATGGAGATGGAATGCAAGAAGTGGCCAAATATACCAATTGATATTGTGGAGCTGAGTTCAGGATATAATACCTGACCCAGAATTTTCAGGGCAAATTGTGCTTCTCTAGTTGGAACTTTAGATGGATTATGATATTTGATCCAATTCTATCACATTTATCCTTATATCTTGCTCTTCTAGCTTCACTGCAGCATTTAATGCATTGACCTTGGGCTATAAGAGTCTGTCCAGTTCTCAGGGTCCACATTAAACAAGACCCTACATTGCCTGCTTTCATCTTCAAGATAAGAGAAATACTCGTAGAGGCAGAGGATGTAAAAGGCTTAGAGCAGTAGTTTTCAAATTTGGCTGATCATTGCACTCATCCGGGTTACTCTTTGAAAAATATACACTCCAGGGCCTCTCACTTAAACTTGGATTAAAGCAAACCCAGAGTGTAACACAGATATGATAATTACCCGAAATCATGAAATCTCAGTGGACTCATCAGTAATACCGGAAATGAAAATATCCTTTTTATTTCTAGTATAGTGCCTGAAATACTGCAGACGTGCAAAATTGCTTAAAATTGCTATCTCGTTCCCCTTACTACACCTATCCCAGAGCATACCTAATCTTCCCCCTATTTTGTCTTTCAGAGAAAAGAGACTTTATTTCAGTAAACAGTTTGCAAACTAGAACGACACAACCTTCAGCTTCAAAGGAAAGTGCATTCCATGAAACAAAGGAAGGTTTCAGCATTTATAAAATTCCCACTCAGGTCATCTCATGCAAACACAGGATTCAAATTTGCTTAGTTCTGATTGGTTGATGAAGCTGAGTTCTGATTGGTTAATGCAAGCTACAGCCTATTATTGAGTGATTCAGGTGGCATAGACAAGAACAGTCAGTTATGAAAGCCCCAAAGTCAAGCAGACATGTAGGTTTTCCAGAAATTCAGAGTATGTGTGTAACTTGTAGTCCGCAAATGATCACTTGGCTCTATTTTATTTCATTATTTTTTAACTTTTTAAAAATAATTTTAACTTTTATTTTAAATTCAGAAGGTACACATGCAGGTCTGCTACCCTGGTATATAGTGTGATGCTGAGACTTGGAGTATGATTGATTCTGCCACCCAGGTACTTATTTTTTCAAATGTGGTAAAACATACATTATGTGTAACAAAAAGTTTACCATTTTAAGTATATTTATGTGTACATTTCAGTGGCATTTAGTACAGTCATGCTGTTGTGCAACGTCTACCCTATGTTTTAAAATAAATATTGTTTTGGAATACTTAGTCACAGAAAAGTTGCACAGTTGGTAAAGATTTTGCCCACATTTCTTACCTATTGTCCCCTATTAACATCTTACAGTATAATGGGACATTTGTGGAATCCAAGAAACCAACATTGATTCTAGACCTTGTACATTTTTAATTTGTTTTCCATTTAAAGTTACTTTTCTGTTTCTGGATCCAGCCCAAGACACCACTATGCCTCCCTATTTTTTTTCTAGTCAGTGCCACATAGATTATTTTTATAAAAAATTTTAACCGTTTTATTGAGGTATGACTGACATAAAAAATCTGCACATGCTTAATGTATGCAACCTGATGACTTTGAGTTTAAGTATATACCCATACAACCATCACCATAATCTATGCCATAAACATATTCATCTACCCCAATAGTTTTCTATTGCCCTTTTTTATTATAATTATTTATTATTCGTGATAAGAATATTTCACAATTTTTAAAAAATACATACTACAGTATTGTTAACTGTAGACCCTAGGCTGTACAGTAGAGCTCTAGAGCTTATTTATCTCACATAACTGAAACTTTGCAACTTTTGACTGATATCTCTTTGTTTCCCCCTTTTGTCAATCATTAACAACCATCATCCTACTCTCTGCTCCTATGACTATGACTGTGTTAGAATCTTCATTTAAGTGATATCATGTAGTACTTGTCTTTCTGATTTATTTCATTTAGCATCACATCTCCCAATTCATTTATGTTATTGTAAATGACATGATTTCCTTTACGGAGTGTAAATAATTTTCTACTGTATGTATAGACCAAATGTTCTTTATCAATTCATCCATTGATGGGTACTTACGTTGCTTCCTCAACTTGGCCATTTGTGAATACTGCTGGAAGGAGCATGGGAGACCAGATACCTCTTTGACATATTGAATTCCATTTCTTTGGATATATACCCAGAAGTGGGATTGCTAGACCATATGGCATTTTTAACTTTTAGAGGAATGTCCATACTGTTTTCCAGAGTGGCTGCACCAATTTATATACCACACAAGGTATAAAAGCATTCTCTTTTCTTCACATCTTCACCAATACTCTTTTTAAAAAATAATAGCCATTCTAACAGATATGAAGTTAGATCTCATCATGGTTTTGATTTGCATTTTCCTGATGATGAGTAATGAGCATTTTTTGATATACCTGCTGGCTATTTGTATGTCTCTTTTGAGAAATGTCTGTTCAGGACCTTTGTCCATTTCTTAATCAGGTTGTTTATTTTCTTGCTATTGGGTCATTTAAATTCATTATATAGTTTGAATATTAACTACCTCATCCCTTTTTTGAAAAAAAATTATAACATTTTAAATAACCGCATGTTTTATTTTTCTATTAACAAATTTATTTTTTTCTCTTTTTTGTATATTACAGTAGAAACAATTCATTCTTACTAGGCACCAAGAAAAAATATTCTCTCTTGTGGATAAGCAATGTGCCCTACAGATGTCATAGAAGCTGATCTGCCAGCCATTGTGGTAGCTGTAATAGACAGCTTCCAAACCTTGACTTCAGCTTATAGAGAGGGAGTAAGGAATGTTGTTTACAAAGCTACATTACATAAAAGATACTTGACATTACAAACAAAACAGCCCTGATCCTTAGAATGATTCATCAAGCTCAGGCTCATAAGGTGATCATTTATACATTCAATATTTATTGTGACCCTACTCTATGCGGATATTTTGGTAGGGACTAGAAACACAAAGACAAATGAGACAGTATTGGTGCTGTCAATGAATGCAGTCTAATGGAGAAGTCAAAAGTGTATAAAATGCTATGATAATACACTGTAATAAAGACTTGCATTGATGTAAATGTAGATTACAATCACTAAAATGAGGCCAAATGAGGTTTTTCCTACAAGAGATGAAGGTTAAGTTGAAAAAAAGAAAAGATATATTAGCAAGGATAGGGAGAGAAAGTGTTACAAGTGAACATGAACAAAGGAACAGAGACATGAGAAAATGAGGGAAACCTTGGTCCTTTAAGAAGCTTTATATGGCTAATGTGTCAGTGTGTGTATGGAGAGGGTTGGTGTATGGTTACAGAAGTTGAGACTGGTGACAGAGGAAAAAGTGAATATGATATGAAATGTTCATGAATTTAGACTTGATTCTGAATGAGAGGTAAAGTCATTGACAAAGTGATCAACTTCTTATTTCTACTAAACTGTACTTGTATCAGGTGTTCAATATGAAATGAAGAATTGGCTAGTAAGTGGCAGAGCTGGAACCGGAATCAGTTTTGCTAGACAAGAAAGCCTATGCTTTCTATGCACCTTGAGTACCGCATATAATTCCCAATAGAACAGCTCTCCTTTCCACATGACCACAGCTCTGTTGGGCAGAAGACTTTGTAGTCATCTTTGACATCTGTTTGCATTTTATCTTTCACCCAATTTTCACCCATTCCTGCCATTTCTCTTTCCTTTACTTTTTAAGTGTGACCATAGCTATCTTAGACCTTTTAATGCACACTGAATTTAATACATTAGCTACCTGCTTGCCACACTTATTGCAGTCCCTATAGTCTTGGAAATGACTTCTAATCCAGTCATTTCAAATACTGGTATAATCACTCAGTTGAAGATATATCTATGCCTTTACTTCTTCAAGATCTTCCAAGAGATAGATATGTACTACAAAGCCCGATTTCTATCCAATTTACATGTTATCAGTAGTGTATTCCTTTTACAAACATGTTTCCCTTTAACCTCCCAAATAAAATTGATTCCAGTAATGTCAGAAGTCTCCCTGGCCTCTCTATTAGGCATACTCAGTCTTTCCTTTGTGCCTTTACCCATATTATCCCTGCCACTTGGGGGATGACCTCGTCTCCTACCTATTCACTAATTTAAAAATCACAGGTCATTTTCAGATCAGCTATTTTATCTTTTTTTTTT
>NW_016804678.1:0-14350 GCF_001698545.2 Rhinopithecus bieti
AAAAAAAATAAAGATACCCAATACTTAATATTTTTTAGAATGAATTAGTGACATTTGAATGTAAAATTTCAAGCTTTCTAGAATCTTAAATTGTTCCCACTTCATTTTATAAGAGGAATATTTTGTTTTCTTTCTTGTATCTCAACGGATCTCAGGAATACTGCCTGGAAGAGTAACTTTCTCCTCATTTTATCTAACTTTTATAGACTATTACCAAAACTCTCAAGATAGTGTGTGAGGTCTTATCACGTGACCATAATGGTGGGTTGCCCCGGATCCCGTTCAGCACCTTCCAGTTTCTCTACACGTATATTGCCGAAGTGGATGGAGAGATCTCTGCATCACACGTCAGCAGGATGCTAAACTACATAGAACAGGAAGTGTAAGTTAACTTTTACCCATTGGAGGTGAAAGAATACCAGGAAAACAAATCTATGGGGCCAAGACAGAGGGAGATTATTGTATTATGCTGCTCTGGGAACAGAAAAGTGAGGACATGAAATATGGATCTGAAAGAAAAGGGGAAAGGGAAGGAGAAGAGGAAGGAAAAGAATGATATAGGACAACAATTCTTTGAGTCCTGAGACTAGCAGTAGCAGCGGCAGCAGCACCTGAGAACATGTTAGAAATGCAGAATCTCAGGCTATACCCTGGACCTATGGAATCATAAACTCTAGGGGTGGAGCCCAGGAATCTGTATCTTTATAAGCCCCCCAGTAACTCTGACTCACACATAGCTATGACCAGTGGAACCGAAGTGGAGGAGGAGGAGGAGAGGAGGGAGTCAAGGGTTAAGAGGAAAAGAGGGCTGGGCATGGTGGCTCACACCTGTAATCCTAGAGTGGGTGAATGGCTTGAACTAAGGAGTTCAAGACCAGCCTGGGCAATATGGTGAAACCCCATCTTTACTAAAAATACAAAAAGTAGCTGGGCATGGTGGTGTGTGTCTGTATCAGTTAATTGGGAGAATGGCTTGAGGTTGCAGTGAGCTGAGATTGCATCACTTACTCCAGCGTGGACGACAGAGCCAGACCTTGTCTCAGAAAAACAAAGTTAAGAGAAAAAGGAGCAACAGCAGAATTAATGTGAAATGAGAAAGTTGTTTGTATATTTTCTTTCTTAAATTAACTGTCAGTGAACTAACTGCAGATATACCTTTTTCCAAACAGAATTGGGCCTGATGGTTTAATCACGGTGAATGACTTTACCCAAAACCCCAGGGTTCGGCTGGAGTAACAGCACAATTTTGGCAATTTTAAAGGAAGATACAGAGATGATTGTACTTCAGAATGACTGAAACCCATATACTACCCAAAATCAATTTTCTTGTACAACTGGTACACACTATTAATAAACAATTAAACATATGAAATCAGAAATGTGTGGAATTAAGATGTGAAATTGTTGGAACAAAACACCTTCATTACCAGGAGATTAGTATTCTTCCCACGTGGACACTGAGTAAAAGTGGCTGACAAAGCATGGATAGAAAATGCATCTCCAATCAAAGCCAGACTGTCAGACGTTAAAAAGTAGTACGTTAACCAGACACAGTGTTGTTGTTCTGTGATTGTTAGGCATAATTTAGATGAGTGCCTTTTACATGGTCAATTGAAGTTTTTACCAGTTTATCTCTCCATTTGTTGGTACTGTGCTAGTCATTCATTCATCCTCTCACTCATCAATATTTATTGAGGTTAGCGATGTGCCAGGAATAGGGTTGCCAGAAAAAACACAGGACACCCAGTTAAATTTGAATTTCAGACAAACAACAAATGTTCCGTTTTGGTTTTTGCTAAACCTGGCAACATTCCAGGAAGTATGCTGGCTTCTGAGCAGATGCAAATAACATCTAAATTCTGCCTTCAAGGAGCTCACAGTCTAACACTAAGACCTGAACATAAATCACTTTCATGCAAATGGCCTTGAGAAGAACTAACAGTATTCCAGAAAGTGTCAATGTCAACGGATTTTTCTGAAACCATACACAGATGTCATAGAACCCACTAGAGAAATCCAGAATGCCCAAGGCTCAGGATTATCCAGGATTAGCCCTTTGAGCTTGGTCTGGAGGTTTAGTCCCTCTAGTATCATGGATACACAACTTTGCTTGTCTGTCCAGTCTTTCATAATTCAGCACATTGGACCAATGACTTTGCCAATTGGCTCACCTCTGAAGTGTGAAAGTCTCTGTTCAGGTTTGACCATGTTCCAGTTTATAGGAAATGACCAAAGTTGAAAACCATACCTAGACAGGCACTGAGGATATATACAAGGCATCATAGGTTTGGAGTCAGACAGATCTGGATTCAAATTATTTCTCACCAGTGACATCGAACAACTGAATTTATCTAAGATTGTTTCTCAGAGATAATGACACTGACTTCATAAGGTCATATTGTAAGGAAAAATTTGAGAATTTATAAAGCACCGTACACAGTGGCTTACACATGGTAAGTGCTTAACAAATGTTGGCTATTATCATTAATACAATATTTGTAATCATTAATACAGTATTTGTAATATTGTTAATACAGCATAGCCCAGGTAGAGGGCAAAGCACAAAGCTGTTTTCCATCCTTGGGGTGACTGCAGAAGCAGGTTGATTTGGCAGATGTGCTGTAGGTACTGTGTCCCTAGTGAGCAGCTGTGGCATAGCAATATCAATAGCTTAGAGCAAGCATTGCCCCAGTGAACCAGGGCAGGAGAGGAGGAAGATGGTGCACACCAAGTGGTGGCTCAAAAGATGAGCAACTGGCAGTGCAACAATGGTATTGGGGATACTGCTCTGAACAAGATGAGGTCCCTGCTTTTATAGAGATTAAATTCTACTTAGGAAGACAGACATTACATAACCAAACACAAGTTTATAATTGTGAGAAACGATGCTACTACAGAGTAGCACGGGGCACACAGCTAGTGTGCAGGGGCAGGATAGACAGGCTTTCGTGAGGAAGTAATTTGAGAGCAAGTTCGGAAGCCACAGGCAACTCAGAAAGGTGTATCTGCAGCCCACATGTCCTTGCCAAGCTCCAGACTCAACTATTCAGTAGCTAACTTGACATCTTTCTTGGATGACTCCAAAGTACTCTCTAATTTAACAAATCCAAAAATGATTTTCCTGGTTTGCATTTTTTTCATAATAAAATGTTGGAGAGAAATGAGTTCATAAGCTTGCTTCCTAAATGTGGATCTCTCCCACCACCCGCCAAGATACAAAACCCAGAAACCAGGGTCAACAAATACCTCCCCACTGCCTTACTTTCCAACTCTGTCAGCAAGTGCTCTCCATTTTACCTCCTATGCATCTCTCAAATATGTCCTTTTCACCTTCCCTCACCACCACCTGCCTTAGGTCCCCTCATCCCCTCCCAGCTACCAATATATTTCATCTGGACTTCCTATCAATCTGGTCCTCAGAGGAAATAGAAGACAATCTAGAGTTTTGAAGATAATTAAAAAGTTTACAGAATGGAGAAGGAAAACAACAAGGGGGTTGAGGCACCCAGGGACTAGCAAACCATTATCACCCCTAAGACTGAAGGGACAAAGGGAAGGACATGTTTTATTAGAGTGTGAGAGGACTGGAGCTCCAGGGGCTCCCCTGATGATGCAGAGGGCCAGTGCATCAGCCATATGGTGCTGAGATAGGAAGAATATCCTATTCTCTCCCTCTTCTATTGACTAAACAGAACCTGAAGCTGGAGGGCATGTCTGAGTGATGTCAGTCCCTGGGGCACGGAGAAGGGCAGAGAGTGGATGCAGGAGGAGAGAATTTGCTCACACCCATGCTTGCCTTTCCCCCAAGCACTCTCTCTATGCTAGGAATCAGCAAACTTCTGTAAAGGCCCAGCTAGTAAATATTTTAGGCTTGGCAGGCTAGACGGTCTCTATCACAAATACTCAACTTTGGCAGTTGTAGCACAGATAATGTGTAAACACATTAGTGTGACTGTGTTCCAATAAAACTTTATAACAGATGATTTTCAGGTAACTTTTCACATCACAAAATATTATTCTTTTGACTTAAAAAAAAAAACTACTTGAAAATGTAAAAACTGTTCTCAGGCTGTATCCAAGAATGGCAGACTGAATTTAGCCAGGGATTGTAGATTTTGGATTCCTGCTCTACACTACAGCCACGGGTCTTTGTAAAACCCCAGTCAGTTCACTGTGCCCCCTGCCTGAACTTTTACATATTCCCAATGGCCTTAGGATAATAAGCTAAATCGTGTAGCCTATGAGGACTGCATAGTCTGGCCCTACATACACTTCCATCCACACTTCAGCAGCAAGAGCCTCTCTGGGTTTCTCTTTCTCAACATCATGCTGTCTCCACATCTTTAGAATATTCTGCTCTCCACTCTCTATCTAGTTCATTTGCAGATCTCAGTTCACTGCAACATTATTTATAATAGCAAATAACAAAATGAAAAAGGGGGTGGGGGCATAACATTCCCAACACTAGGGAAATGAATCATGGAACACCAGGCAGCCATTTTATAACTGTAGATTAATGAGAAACAATGTTGATGAGATATTAAGAGAAAACACTCAAGTTACAGTAATACCTATTATTTCATATTGTTGTAATACATTTATACATATATACGTAGGTGGAAAAAATCTTGAAGGGAATGCACCAAGCTGTTCAGAGTGATAACTCATGGGCAATGGGGTTATGGGTGATCTTTCCTTTTTGTTTATTTATATTTTCTAAAATAAACATGTATTAAGAAAAATCAACATGAGTTTTTAAAAATCAACTTACCTAAAAAAAAAACCCTTAATTTCAGGTGAATATGTTAGAAAGTTATGAAGTTATGAGAGGGCTGGGGAAGGAAAGGCATTTTCACAGTTTGATCTAATTCAAAACTAAATCTGTGAAGTACTCAAGTTTCCTAAAATCACTCAGGATTTAAGTGTGTGATATTTTGGTGGACATATTTTAGTTCCTGGGCTTTGACATTAATTGTAACAGGCTTTTAAAGGGTAGCTCTTTTCTCCATTAAAAAGCAATGAGGCTGGGCGTGGTGGCTCACGCCTGTAATCCCAGCACTTTGGGAGGCCAAGGCTGGCGGATCACCTGAGGTCAGGAGTTCAAGACCAGCCTGGCCAACATGGTGAAACCTCATCTGTACTGAAAACACAAAAATTAGCTGTGTGTGGTGGCGCACATCTGTAATCCCAGCTACTCAGGAGGCTGAGGCAGGAGAATCGCTGGAACCCGGGAGGCGAAGGTTGCAGTGAGCGGAGATGGCACCACTGCACTTCAGCCTGGGCGACAGTTGAAATGGAATAAACTGAATTATCTCTCTTCAACTTGATTGAAATTATTAACCCAAAACCCAATGCATTAAAAATCAATATCTAAAATCCTCATTAAACTGAGTGCACATGCCAATATTAAGAATGCTGTGTCATTCTTCATCAAAAGTAATTACCTCAACACAAGAGGAGACAAGTACGCATGGAAGTAAACCCCAAATCCCAACTAACGAACATCTGAGATCAGTGGCCACAGAGATTAATTCTGAAATTGCCATCACACTTACGCAAAGGTGACAACCCGGAGGTCTTATTTTTATAGATAAAGAACAAAATCATCCAAAAAGGCACACAAGATGCCAAATTAAAAATAAAGAGCGAAAACCCAAAAAGTTGCACGCAATTCCTTCTGAAACCTATCCGCCTCCTACCCCTGTCCCTTCCTCTGGTGCTGGAGGGTCCTTGTCCCTGTTTCCCTCACAGCATGCCCTGGAACCGCACAGCTTAACTCTTTTCTTGGCGGTTCTGACCGTCTCCGCCCCGGCCCCGCCCCAGCCATGCCTCGGCCCCGCCCCGTTCGCCGTCTATTGGCTTCTCCCACCTGCTGCCAGTGGGTGACAAGCTGGGAAGTCGGGAGGGATCTATTGTGCACGCCCAAGGCGCTGGGCCTGGAGCAGGAGTAAGAGAGTGGAGGCGCCTCGGAGACGGAAGCGCGGCGTTGGGCTGGATCCTTTCCGGAAGCAGAAGCTCGGGGGACGCTCCAAGAAGGTCCGGGAGCCCACTGCTGTTAATTCTTTTTACCGTGAGGCTTCACTTCCTTCGGTCTTGTCTTCTCTGCGGCTGCGAGAGATGGTCAGGTCCGGATCTCGACCGGGCCAGGTGAGGGCTGAGGACCTGAGGACCTGAGGAGTCCACTGTGGGGATGGAGAGGGACAGAGGGGTTTTCGGGCCAGGGACTTGTAAAACTCTGCTCGAAAAAAGAGACCATGCGGCGACATTTAAGTGCTGGGACAGAGGTGCGGGGAACACCTGATCTTCCCGTCGTAACACAGCCGCTCGGTCTCTAGATGTGTTTCTGTTTAAATAGTCGTAGCCCTCTAGAGCGCCGGCTTTGGGATCAGACCCGGGTTCGAGTCCCATCGTTCGCCGTTGGGTCGAGTGACTTAAGCTCTCCTAGCTTCAGTTACTTGCAGATTGAGATTCCACTACGCTTTACTTCTCGGAACTTCCTATTCCTTAGCTGCAAAATAGGCAGAAATAAGCATAAAATTCTGCCCCAAAGAGTTGGGAAGGTTAAATGAGAGAACTCGGAAAAAACATCGATCACACAGTTGGCATAGACATGTAACAAAATTTAGTTCCCTTAAAAACACGTAGTTTGCCACCATCTTAATAATAACAGCAGCTAACATTTAGATAGCACTTATGTGGTAGATACTACTCTAAGTGCTTTTATGTATTACATAGAACAACTCATTTCATAGTCAGAATATCCTTATGAGGTAGGTACCATTATCCCTCTTTTATACGTGAGGAAATTGAGGGCTGGAGGGTTCAAATAACTTCCTAACGGTTACACAGCTGTGGAATCAAGATTCAGATTCACAAAGCTGATGCCAGAGTCCATTCTTCTTTTAAACATTTTACCTAGTAGATGTATGACTTTGAACAAACCACTTTTCTGAAATTTAGGTTCCCACCTCACAGAAATAATGATAACTCACAGGGTATGGATTAAGTGGAAATGAAAGACCTTAGCACACTCTAAGTCATTCTACAAAGGCAGTTTTATCTTGTACTTGTTGGTAGGAGATACGACTACTAAGAAATGCTTGTATGTTTCTCAAATAGCAAAATTAAAAGTTTAATGATAATAACTTAGTAGAAGTAAGTGTAAAATAAAGTAAACTGATTCTCCTGTATTGTGATTAGGACACTTCTTTTGGAGAGCAGCTTTGCAGTTTGTATTAAATTGCCAATAACCTTTCACCAAATAATTTTCCTTTTAATCCTAAATATGAAAAGGCTATTTTCAAGAGATAGAAAGGCTTATTCCAGGTTTTTTTAATTATGAAAATATGAAGCAAACCAAGACCATATTATATTACTTCCACTAAAAGAAATATTATACAACCACTAAAAATTTTTGAGTATTAATATGAAAAAGATTTAAAAGTGGAAAACACAAGATTCAAAATTGCAAATATGTAGTTAGTATGACTAAGTAAAAAATGCATATGAAAAAAGATTGGAAGCCCCAATAGCAAAGAACACATCTAGTACCTAGATCTTGGTTTCCAAGTACCACTGTCCACCAAGGAGTCATGGGGTCTTGGAGAACTGACCAACCCCAGGGCTGAGCAGGGGTATTATAAGAAGAGCGTGGATAAACCAAACTAAAAAGCTTCTGCACAGCACAGGAAATGATTGATGGAGTGAAAAGGCAATCTACAGAATGGGAGAAAATATTTTCAAGCCATGTATCTGATAAATAATATCCAAAATACATATAAGGAATTTCTATAATTCAAAAGCAGAACAACAGATGACCTGGTTAAAAAATGAAAAAAGGATTTGAATAGACATTTTTCCAAAGAAGATGTGCAGATGACCAACAGGTATATGAAAAGATGCTCAACATCACTAATCATCAAGGAAATGCAAATTAAAACCACAATGAGCTATCACCTAACACCTGTTAGGATGACTTATTAAAAAAACGAAAACAAGTATTGGCAAGGATTTGGAAGAATTGGAATCCTTGTACACTGTCAATGGGAATGTAAAATGCTATAGCCGCTTTGGAAAACAATATGGAGATTCCTCACCAAATTAAAATAGAACTATATCACCCAGCAATTCTACTTCTGGGAATTTATCCCAAAGAATTGAAATCAGTATATAGAAGAGATATTTGCACTCTCGTGTTCATTGCAGCACTATTCACAATAGCCAAGATGGGGGAACAATGCAAATGTCTATCTACAGATGAATAGATAAAATATGGTATATACATACAATGGACTATTATTCAGCTTTTAAAAAGAAGGAAATAGCTGTCATATGCAATAACAGACATGAACCTTGAAGACATTATACAAAGTGAAATAAGCTAGTCACAGAAGGACAAATACTGCATGATTTTACTTATATAAAGTATCTAAAATAGTTTAAACTCATAGAAACAGAATAGAATGGTGGTTGCCAGTGGCCATTAGAAGACAGAGATGGTGTTGCTATTCAGCGAGTATAAAGTTACATTTATGTGAGATGAAGAAATTCTTGAGATCTGCTGTACAATATCATGTCTATAGTTAATATTACATTTTGTTAAGAAGGTGGATCTCATTTTAAATACCCTTGTGGCAATTATAAAAAAAAAATAAAAAGATGACCTGGGAGCACCTTGTTGTAGAAAGTAAGGAACAGCTCAAAAGTGATGGGGCATGTTAAAATGATACAGGAGTCAACCTCAGGGGGCTCCCAGTGACCAAATCTGAGACAATTTGAGCATCAAAATAAAGTGATAATAGGGGATCATAACCCACTGAAGAAAACAGGAATCAGTGAGTCCCCACTAACACGGAAGAAAGAAAAAGTGCTTCCCTAAAGTTGAATGCCCACTAATAAATGTAGAAGGAATTACGTAGTTAGAAAATCACTATTTGTCAAACGATTCAGCCAAGAATCATCAATGGTTGCTAAAACTATGGGGTGACAGTTTGATGATGGGGATATCTATATAATCTCAAAGTATCTCTTCACAAAATGCTTAACAATTACAAAGATAAGAGTAGAAACTTTACAATAAAAAACCTGGCAGACACCATCTTAAGTAATAAAGTTTACATCATCAGTAATGCGACAAACTGACGTGTCTATTTATTGTATTGAGAATAACATCTCTTTTGTGGATTCCTGCCAAAAATGCATGACCTGTGTCTAATAGGTAAACATCAGACAAATCTAAATGTCCAGAGGGACATTGTACAAAATAACTGGCCTAGCCTCTTTAAATATGTCAAGGTTATAGCAGACAATGAATGACAGCCTGAGGAACTGTTATAGATTAAAGGAGACTAAAGAGCTATGACAATTTAATGCAACATATGATCTTGGATTTGGCATGAACCAGAGGGATCACCGCACAAAGGGGGGCCCCAAGAGGGATTTTTTTTTTTTTTTTTTTTTTTTTTTTTGAAAAAGCGACAGTATCTGCGGTAATTGGCAACTGCAAATAAGGTCTTACATTAGTCATAATTCTGTATCAACTGTTAATTTCCTGGTTTTGAGTAATTATACTGTGATTATAGTTAGAGAATGGCCTCTGTTTTACGAAATTTTAGGAGTAAAGGGTAATTATATCTGGCAACTTAACGTCTAATGGTTCGCAAAAGTAATGCTTTGAGATATATTGAGAGAGAGCATGGAAAATGGAAAATGCCAAGGGTCACAGAATCTGAGTGAAGCATATACAAGACTTCTTTGTACTATTATTTCATAGTGGAAACTAAAAAAAAAAAAAAAAAAAAAGGAAAGGAATTGTTCCGATATGATAGCTACTGTTTCAAGGTGCTTTTATCATGGGTAATTTTCTTTACCAGATTTTCTATAATATAGCCTTGTGTATATTTTTTGGAGAAACATCATATATAATTTTACAGTTATGTCAGACATGTACCTCAGACATGTACTTAAACATTTTTTTTTTTTTTGGCCGGGCGCAGTGGCTCACGCCTGTAATCCCAGCAACTTTGGGAAGTCGAGGCAGGCAGATCACCTGAGGTCAGAAGTTCAAAACCAGCCTGGCCAACATGGAGACATCCTGTCTCTACTAAAAAATACAAAATTAGCCAGGCGTGGTGGTGCCTGCCTGTAATCCCAGCTACTCGGGAGGCTGAGGCAGGAGAATTGCTTGAATCCGGGAGGTGGAGGTTGCAGTGAGCTGAGATCTCACCATTGCACTCCAGCCTGGGCAAAAAAAAGAGCGAAACTCCGTCTCAAAAAACAAATTTTTTTTTTGGAAAGAATAATAGTGGTAGTTGTTTTTGGACTCAATCTAGGTTGTAGTATTATAGTGTCATGGCTTGGATTTTGTATTATAATTCCAGCCAGGACATCGACATAGATATACCAAAGGGAAAGACCCTGACAGTGTGATGCAGAGACCAGTGGAGTGATGTTACATAAGGTCTTATTTCCTACATTATTGGTTCTCACTGCTGGCTTCATGAGCCTCCATCATATTCTAAGTTATCTCAAGAAGTATAACTCTTACCAACCCAATTTTTAGAAAATGTATTCTCAGTGACATTCTTAGAAGGATGGAGCACATATTCAAGCATATAACAGAATGCCATATAACTCCAGAAAGTTTGGTAGTTACTGCTCAAAGCTATCTTGAGATGAAATATATAAATATGTCAAGAGAAATTATAAATGAAACTGCCAACAGTGACTATATCTGGAGGGTGGAACTAGGGGGGAATCAGGGACTTTAACTCATGTCTATTTAAAATCTCTGTGAATAGAGATTATATTTATCTGATATAAAGTTATTAAGATATAAAATAGTATACCATGGAAGTGTCCCTTCTTGCTCTGCCCCCAGATACTCAGTTTCTCTCCCCAGAGGCAACCATGATTAACTGTTTCTGGTGTGACTCCCAAGATATTGGATGCAGGTAAAAGCAAATGCCTATTTTTTTCTGTTTTTCTACACAAAAGGTAATCCATTATGTCACTTTAAAAAAAAAAAATTAAGAAAACAACAGTGCTATGTAAGTCTGAAAAGAAAGATTAAGACAATGAGATGTAGATAAAGAGAAAGGGTAGAGTTTTCATTTGCTGGTCTAATCAGGCATTCTAAATAATGTACACAAAAGGAACCAGAGTTAAGAACTGTGTTCTGTATCTCAAATTAATTTGTATGTTTCAAATAATTTGGGACTACAGAACATGTTTAGGGGATTAATATAGTCTGAACTTAGTGTAGCAGTTACTTCTGGTATAAAATAGTATCTCAATTTCCTTTTCACCTTAAATTGTTCACCTTAAGGAACAAATATATTTGTTGTTTGCTTGACATTGTACATAAAATAAACTTAATATATGAATTAAATTATAATTGTGGATTTTTAGGATATGTCACATTAAAACAGTGAAAAATATGGTACATACATACAATGGAATGTTATTTGGCTTCAAAGAGGAAGAAACATTTTGACACATGCTACAATATAGATGAAGCTTGAAGACATTATGCTAAGGGAAATAAGCCAGTTACAAAAGGACAAATATTGTATGATTCCAGTTACATAAAGTTTCTAGAGTAGTCCAATTCATAGAAGCTAGGACGGTAGTTGCTAGGGTCGGGGGGAAGAGGGGACGGAAAGGTATTGTTTGATGGGTACAGAGTTTCAGTTTGAGAAGATGAATAAAAGAAAAAAATCATACCAGATTGCTGGCAAGATGGCTGAACAGGAACTGCTCGAGTCTGCAGCTCCCAGCGAGATTGATGCAGAAGGTGGGTGATGTCTGCATTTCCAACTGAGGTATCCGGTTCATCTCACTGGGACTGGTTGGACAGTGGGTGCAGCCCATGTCCCTTACCCATAGAGGGTAAGCCAAAGCAGGGTGGGGTGTTGCCTCACCCTGGAAGCGCCAGGGGTCGGGGAATTTTCTCCCCTACCCAAGGGAAGCTGTGAGGGACTGAACCTGAGGAACCGTGCACTGTGGCCCAGATACTGCACCTTTCCTAACGGTCTTTGCAACCTGCAGACCAGGAGATTCCCTCCAGTGCCTACCCCACCAGGGCCCTGGGTTTCAAGCACAAAACTGGGTGGCTGTTTGGGCAGACACCAAAATAGCTGCATGAGGTTTTTTTTTTTTTTCCATACCCTAGTGGTGCCTGGAATGCCAGTGAGACAACCATTCACTCCCCTGGAAAGGGGGCTGAACCCAGGGAGCCAAGTGGTCTGGCTCAGCAGTCCCATCCTCACGGAGCCCAGCAAACTAAGATCCACTGGCTTGAAATTCTTGCTGCCAGCCCAGCAGCAGTCAGAGATCCACCTGGGACACTCGAACTTGGTGGGGGAAGGGGCATTTGCCATTGCTGAGGCTTGAGTAGGTGGTTTTACCCTCACAGTGTAAACAAAGCCACTGGGAAGTTTGAACTGGGCGGAGCCCACTGCAGCTGAGCAAGGCTGCTGTGACCAGACTGCCAGATTTGTCCTCTCTGGGCAGGGCATCTCTGAAAAAAGACAGCAGCCCCAGTCAGGGACTTTTAGATAAAACTCCCATCTCTCTGGGGCAGAGCACCTGGAGAAAGGGGTGGCTATGGGCGCAGCTTCAGCCAACTTAAATGTTTTTGCCTGATGGCTCTGAAGAGAGCAGTGGATCTCCCAGCACAGCGTTTGAGCTCTGTTAAGAATCATACTGCCTCCTCAAGTGGGTCCCTGACCCCCGTGTATCCTGACTGGGAGATACCTCCCAGTAGGGGCTGACAGACACCTCATACAGGAAAGCTCTGGCTGGCATCTGGCAGGTGCCTCTCTGGGATGAAGATTCCAGAGGAAAGAACGGGCAGCAATATTTGCTGTTCTGCAGCCTCCGCTGATACCCAGGCAAACAGGGTCTGGAGTGGACCTCCAGCAATCTCCGGCAGACTTGCAGCAGAGAGGCCTGTTAGAAGGAAAACTAATAAACAAAAAAGAAGAGCACATCCACTCAGTGACCCCATCCAAAGGTCACAACATCAAGACCAAAGGTAGATAAATCCACAAAGATGGGAAGAAACCAGTGCAAAAAGGCTGAAAATACCAAAAACCAGAACGCCTCTTCTCCTCCAAAGGATCACAACTCCTCACCAGCAAGGGAACAAAACTGGATGGAGAATTGAGTTTGACGAACTGACAGAAGTAGGCTTCAGAAGATGGGTAATAACAAACTCTCCAAGCTAAAGGACCATGTTCTAACCCAATGCAAGGAAGCTAAGAACCTTGAAAAAGGGTTAGACGAATTGCTAACTAGAATAACTAGTTTAGAGAAGAACATAAGTGACCTGATGGAGCTGAAAAACACAGCACGAGAACTTCTTGAAGCATACACAAGTATCAGTAGCCGAATCGATCAAGCAGAAGAAAGGATATCAAGAGATTGAGATCAACTTAATAAAATAAAGCAAGAAGACAAGATTAGAGAAAAAAGAATTAAAAGGAACAAACAAAGCCTCCAAGAAATATGGGACTATGTGAAAAGACCAAATCTACGTTTGATTGATGTACCTGAAAGTGATGGGGAGAATGGAATCGAGTTGGAAAACACTCTTCAGGATATTATCCAGGAGAACTTCCCCACCTAGCAAGACAGGCCAACATTCAATTTCAGGAAATACAGAGAACACCACAAAGATACTCCTTGAGAAGAGCAGCCCCAAGACACATAATTGTCAGATTCACCAAGGTTGAAATGAAGGAAAAAAATGTTAAGGGCAGCCAGAGAGAAAGGTCGGGTTACCCACAAAGGGAAGCCCATCGGACTAACAGCAGATCTCTCTGCGGGAACCCTATAAGCCAGAAGAGAGTGGGGGCCAATATTCAACATTCTTAAAGAATTTTCAACCCAGAATTTCATATTCAGCCAAACGAAGCTTCATAAATGAAGGAGAAATAAAATCCTTTACAGACAAGCAAATGCTAAGAATTTTTGTCACCACCAGGCGTGCCCTACAAGAGCTCCTGAAGGAAGCACTAAACATGGTAAGAAACAACATGTACCAGCCACTGCAAAAACATACCAAATTGTAAAGACCATCAACACTATGAAGGAACTGCATCAACTAATGACCAAAATAACCAGCTAGCACATAATGACAGGATCAAATTCACACATAACAATATTAACTTTAAATGTAAATGGGCTAAATACCCCAGTTAAAAGACAAAGACTGGCAATTGGAAAAACAGTCAAGACCTATTGGTATGTTGTATTCGGGAGACCCATCTCACGTGCAAAGACACACATAGGCTCAAAATAAAGGGATGGAGGAATATTTACCAAGCAAATGGAAAGAAAAAAAAAA
>NW_016804678.1:15799-56773 GCF_001698545.2 Rhinopithecus bieti
CATATCTCAAAATAATAAGACCTATTTATGACAAACCCACAGCCAATATCATACTGAATAGGCAAAAGCTGGAAGCATTCCCTTTGAAAACTGGCACAAGACAAGGATGCCCTCTCTCACCACTCCTTTTCAACATAGTATTGGAAGTTCTGGCCAGGGCAATCAGGGAAGAGAAAGAAATGAAGTGTATTCAAACAGAAAGAGAGGAAGTTTGCAGATGACATGATTATATATTTAGAAAACCCCATCGTCTCAGCCCAAAATCTCCTTAAGCTGATAAGCAACTTCAGCAAAGTCTCAGGATACAAAATCAATGTGCAAAACCCACAAGCATTCCTATACACCAAAAACAGACAAACGGAGAGCCAAATCATGAGTGAACTCCCATTCACAGCTGCTACAAAGGGAATAAAATACCTAGGAATACAACATACAAGGGCTGTGAAGGGCTTTTTCAAGGAGAACTACAGACCACTGCTCAAGGAAATAAGAGAGGACACAAATGGAAGAACATTCCGTGCTCATGGATAGGAAGAATCAATATTGTGCAAATGGCCACACTGCCCAAAGTAATTTATAAATTTAATGCTGTCCTCATCAAGCAACCATTGACTTTTTTCACAGAATTAGAAAAAACTTATTTAAATTTCATATGGAACTAAAAAACAGCCCGTATAGCCAAGACAATCCTAAGCAAAAAGAACAAATCTGGAGGCATCATGCTACCTGACTACAAACTATACTACAAGGCTACAGTAACCAAAACAACATGGTACTGGTACTAAAACAGGTATATAGACCAATGGAACAGAACAGAGGCCTCAGAAATAATGCCACACATCTACAACCATCTGATCTTTGACAACCCTGACAAAAGCAATGGGGAAAGGATACCCTATTTAATAAATGGTGTTGGGAAAACTGGCTAGCCATATGCAGAAAACTGAAACTAGACCCTTTCCTTATACCTTAAACAAAATTAACTCAAGATGGATTAAATACTTAAACCTAAGACCTAAAACCATAAAACAGAAAACCTAAGCAATACCATTCAGGACATATGTGTGGGCAAGGACTTCATGTCTAAAACACCAAAAGCAATGGCAAAAAAAAGCCAAAATAGACAAATGGGATCTAATTAAACTAAAGAGCTTCTGCACAGCAAAAGGAACTATCATCAGAGTCAACAGGCAGCCTACAGAATGGGAGAATATTTTTGCAATCTGTCCATCTGACAAAGGGCTAATATCCAGAATCTACAAAGAACTTAAACAAATTTACAAAAACAGAACAAAACAAAACAAAACCAACCCCATAAAAAAGTGGGCAAAGGATATGAACAGATACTTCTCAAAAGAAGACATTTATGTGGCAAACAAACATATGAAAAAAAGCTCATCATCACTGGTCATTAGAGTAATGCAAACCAAAACCACAGTGAGATACCATCTCACGCCAGTTAGAATAGCGATCATTAAAAAGTCAGGAAACAACAGATGCTGGAGAGGATGTGGAGAAATAGGAACACTTTTACACTGTTGGTGGGAGTGTAAATTAGTTCAAAATTCCTTTGCATTTGTGGAAGACAGTGTGGTGAGTCCTCAAGGATCTAGAACCAGAAATACCATTTGACCCAGCAATATCATTACTGGGTATATACCCAAAGTATTATAAATCATTTTACTATAAAGACAGCATGCACACATATGTTTATTGCAGCACTGTTCACAATAGCAAAGACTTGGAACCAAGCCAAATGCCTATCAGTGATAGACTGGATAAAGAAAATGTGGCACATGTACACCATGGAATACTGTGCAGCCATAAAAAGGGACGAGTTCATGTCCTTTGCAGGGATATGGATGAAGCTGGAAACCATCATTCTCAGCAAACTAACACAAGAACAGAAAACCAAACACCACATGTTCTCACTCATAAGTGAGAGTTGAACAATGAGAACACATGGACACAGGGAGGGGAATATCACACACTGATGCCTGTCAGGGGAGCTAGGGGAGGTATAGCATGAGGAGAAATACCTAATGTAGATGACAGGTTGATGGGTGCAGCAAACCACCATCGCACATGTATACCAATGTAACAAACCTGCAAGTTCTGCACATGTATCCCAGAACTTAAAGTATAATAATAGAAAAGAAATTTCAACCCAGAATTTCATATTCAGCCAAACTAAGCTTCATAAGCAAATGAGAAATAAGATCCTTTTCAGAGAAGCAAATCCTGAGAGAATTTGTTACCACCAGACCTACCTTACAAGAGCTCCTGAGGGAAGCACTAAATATGGAAAGGAATGACCATTATCAGCCACTACAAAACCACAGTGAAGTATAAAGACCAATGATACTACAGAACAACCACATAAACAAGTCTGCAAAATAAGCAGCTAACATCACAATGACAGGATCTGCCAACTGATCTTTGACAATGTTGACAAGAACAAGCAATGGGGAAAGGACTCTCTATTTAATAAATGGTGCTGGTACAACTGGCTAGCCATATGCAGAAGATTGAAACTGGACCCTTTTCTTACACCATATACAAAAATCAATTCGAAATGGGGGTTGAAGACTTAACTGTAGAAGCTAAAACGATAAAACACGGGAAGATAACCTAGGATATACCATTCTGGGCATACAACCTGGCAAAGATTTTATGACAAAGATGCCAAAAGCCACTGCAACAAAAACAGCAATTGACAAATGGGACCTAATTAAACTAAAGAGTTTCTGCGCAGCAAAACAAACTATCAACAGAGTAAACAGAACCTTCAGAATGGAAGAAAATATTTGCAAAGTATACATTCCACAAGTCTAATATCTGGAATCCACGAGGAATTTAAATAAACAAATTAGCAAATGACATGAACAGCTACTTCTCAGAAGACACACATGTGGTCAACAAGCATATGAAAAAATGCCTAACATTACTAATCATTAGAGAAATACATATCAAAACCACTGTGAGATACTATCTCCCACTAGTCACAATGGCTATATATATTTTTAAGGCAGGATCTTACTCTGTCACCCAGGCTAGAGTGCATGGCACATTCATGGCTCACTGCAGCCTCTACCTCCTGGGCTCAAGTGATTCTCCCACCTTAGCCTCCCTAGTAGCTGCGACTACAGGCATGCACCACCACCCCTTTTCAGGGACATGGATGAAGCTGGAAACCATCATTCTCAGCCAACTATCACAAGGACAGAAAACCAAACACTGCATATTCTCACTCATAGGTGGGAACTGAACAATGAGAACACTTGAACACAGGGTGGGGAACATCACACACGGGGGCCTGTCATGGGGTGGGGGACAGGAGGAGGTATAGCATTAGGAGAAATACCTAATGTAAATGACGAGTTAATGGGTGCAGCACACCAACATGGCACATGTATACATATGTAACAAACCTGCACATTATGCACATGTACCCTAGAACTTAAAGTATAATAATAATAATAATAAATTAAACTCATTCGGCACCTTACAACTTCTACTCTTTGCACTTTGTGTCATTCAACAAATCCTGTCAAACTTACTATGTGCTATTGAACCTCTACTCATGTACACTTACTGTGTAATCCAGCAATCACTTTTTGCTTATTTGTTCTCTCATCTACCTTTAACTTCTGTGACACCAAATTTTGTGTACTTGACACTCTTTGCACACTCATTCTCCACCATCTAGATGACATTCCTTTCACATTTACTTGAACTTGGCCTTGATTTTTATTTCAATTTTGATTTTTATATGACATTGGTGTTGATCTTCCCTTTGATGCTGACTTTAAATTTTACCTTGACCTTGACTTCATCTCAACTCAAACAAAATCCTGTTTCCCACCTTATGTCTAGGCCATGTCTAGCACAAATTTTGAACTTGATCTTTGACACTAATCTTGACCTTGAGCTTTGCTGTGGTTCTAACACCCTGTTTTTGGACAATAAACAAATCATATACAGCACTAATTGCGAAGTTGAAAATAATCTTGACTTTGACTTTGGCACTGATTTTTATCTTTTATTGACCTGTTAAGACTTTCTTCCTATCCTTTTGTTACTATCATCTACCAGATGTAGCCTTATGTGCAAACTTGAAGTTGACTGGTACCTTAAATTTCTCCTTGATTTTGATGTAAACCCTTAGACCACTTTACATGCAGAGCAAGTGTAGCTCTGATTTTGAACTTGAACTTGATTTAGACCTTGGCCTTTAATTTTACCTTAACCTTCATATTGCTCCTGACTGAAATTCAAGCTTGAAATTTCCTAGAACTTATCTTAACTTTTAACTTGACCTAGACCTTGAAACTGAGCTTGAATTTTACTTTCGTTTTCACCTTGACACTAATAATACAGATCTACTTCTCATTCTAATTAACATCCCTGTCATGTAAGGCCCACATTCTCATGACTTTGAACTTGAACTCTGGCTGCAGCACGGAAGCTACAAAAGGGATGAGTAATGTAAAAATCTGGATCAATATTCTAATTCTGGGCAATTATCCTGCAAATCATGCCAGATCATCATCTGGGTGAATGGGATGCCCATAACCCAGAGGTTTCTTTTTTGGGGAAAGTAAGACAAAAAGAGCTAACTGGAGTCATACCCCACGCACCCAAATCTTAGCAGGCACAATTATAGCCACCAGTTATCTGGGCATGTTGGCAGCCTCAGAATTTCTGAGCTGTCCCTACCTTTGAAATGTCCCTCGTTTCATTTTGATCCATGTCTTCCAATAACCTGGTTTGTCTCTTCTCACCTTCAGGCCATCAAAGTCCAAATGGTCATTCAAAGGGAGCCTCAGACAATGGCTCCATTTAACTGGGACCCTAGATAGGCCTCTGAGAGAATCTCTGACTGCGACTTTTCCCAAAACAGTGCCCTTTGTCAGCATGAAGCAGTTAACAGTCATCATCCCTATCCTAATGGCAGATGTACCTCTTCAGAGGGGGACTGATGGCAGAGGCGGCCCATCTGGAACAGTGGATGTGAATATGCCAGCTGCAGTGGGGGAGACATGGCTGGGTTTGCACACTCCATGGGGCCGGCAGGAGCCAGGAACAGGCGAGGGCCCCATGCCCTACTGAATTGGTGGGGCAGGAGCCCTGCACTTCTGGGCACCACTGCAGCCACCCAGCCGTGGCTGCAGACCCAGGCATCCCTGTGCTCTCAGGGCCCCAGAAGCCCCCCTGCCCCTGCAGGCTCAGAATTGCCTGCTCCCACTCCCTGGCCTCTCACTGCTCCTGGCACCCACTATAATTTCGGAATAAAATGGAAGCCAAGCCTAGATGCTGTTGGGACCTGGCTGAATTTGTGTGCACTCAGGGCAGTGCTGACATGCCCGCCCCACCACTGCCTCAGCCCTTTCTGGACTTTGGGTGCCGACTTTGGGTCCCCTTCTTTGGGAGGGAGGCTGGGAGGTGATTAGGGGCAGCTTAGCACAGGCCTGCGGGTGCCCTTTGACACAAACAGCCTGGGCACCATGGACAGCATGTCGGTAGCAGGAGGCAGACAGGTTCCTGGGCAGAAAGGGGCGGGGCCCTTTGAAACCCCCACTTCGATCCAGGAATGGCCTGAAGCCTGGGGGCCAGGTGCCAGTTCAGGGTGGAGTTCGCAGCCTGGAGTGAAAACTTATGGTGCTTTTTCCAGCCCCACCCATGGCCACGCATGTACCAATCAGCATGCACTTCCTCCCTTCTGTGCCCATTAAAAACCCTCGACTCAGCCAGACTCACACTTGTTGGGACGACCTGCCTGTGGAAAACAGCTACCCACTCCGGGTCTCCTGAGAGCTGTACTGTCACTTGGTGAAGCTCCCCTCTGTCTTGCTCACCCTTCAGTTGTCTGCATACCTCATTCCTCCTGAAGGCAGGACAAGAACTCGGGACACGCTGAATGGCGAGACTGAAAGAGCTATAACAACAGGGCCGAAACACGTCCCCTGCTTGCCATGTTGCAGGCGATGAGAAGGAGAGAAGAGCTACAGCCCTTCTGGGAGCCCAGACCTTGGAGCTCCCCAAGCCAGAGCTGTGACACCCTCTTTGGGGCTCTGCGGTTCCTGGTGTCTCCAAGCTTCTGGGCACCACCATGTTCCCCTTGTCCAGATGTGGGTGACCGCAGTGGAAGCTGCTTGTGGTACATCTGATCCAGTTGCAGCCTTGCATGGAGCCAGCGCCTGTGCCAGTGCCTGGAGCTGCCTGCCCCACCACAGCAGCTGGAATGCCTGGCTGTGTGCAGTGGTTGGACCTCATGCTCACTCACTCACATACCCCTCATTACTCCATGACTGGCTTACCCCTGGCAGGTGTGGGATCCCAGGCTGGTAGTGTGAGCTGAGTGCAGCCTGCCAGGCCGAGTGGATAGAACAAGCCCAGCGGGCCTGAGCAAAACTCAGGCAAAGGCACAACTGGCCACAGAGGTTTCTGGCTGGAAAAGCAACACCTCAAGTATCTTGTAACACTGTGTTGGTCAAACCTCTTTAGCACACACATTGCTTGGGTCTGAGCTCAAATGTCTGTTCAAATCCTCAGTCCACTACTCACTAGCCATAGGGCCTTGGTAACGTTAAGAAGCTTTACAATGCTGCAGTCATCTACAAATGGGAGTGGTACGTACTGCATCAGTTATTGTGAGGTTATCAGAGTTTACACGTCAAATGCTTAGAACACAACCAGACACACAGAAGGTGCTTGATAGATGTTAGCTGTCATTACATGCTTCAATAGCATCGCATGCTTGTCTTTTGCAGGACTTATCAGAGCTGGACTTTCAATACTTGTGTGATATTGATGACTGTCTCTCCCAGTAGGGACTTGAACCAGGGATGATGAGTTCTTTGCCCACAAGTGTGTCCCCATTATCTAGCCTGGAGCTTGGCACATAGTTGTGCTGAATATTCTCCAGTTGCCTCTCCAGATCTATCCCCAGCCTCCCTGGCTCTGTGCCCCAGGAGGCTGAAACCTCTGTGGATTGTCAGATGGCTCCCCAGTCATTGACCTTCTGGTTGGGTATGGCCAATGGGAAACACTGGCAGGAGATAATAGGGTGGACAGAGAATGAGATTGGGGTATTTATTTCCCTGGCTTTCTCTGCCAGGCCACAAGCTAATGTAGCTGTGTCTCTTTATTAGAGATCCCCATGCATCTCAGGCAACCACAATCCCAACTATTCTCCAGGACAGGTGAATGTCTGGTAGTGCCTGGCCCCAGGATGCTTCACCCCTTCTTCTGGTCCCCATGCACCTATAAACTGTGACTTCCTTAAACTCTCCTCAATTATTCCAGTTAATGCACCATGTCTTTTCCTTCCATTGATAACAAGAGGTTCTATGTCAACATTTGTTGAATAAATGAAGAGATGTCTGTTTTACCACATGAAGATAATAATCCTCAGGCCCAAGCATGGCTACAATTGTCCTGATGAGCGACTAAGAGACAGGAAACAATCATACATTTTTTAAAGATGATGTTCTCAAGTAGTAGTTCTCAAACATGGGTGTGCATGAGAAACCTGGAGGGCTTGTGGAACCCATATAGCTGGCTCTACTCCCAAGAGATGCTGATTTGGCTGGTCAGGCCTGGGGGTGAGGGATAATAATTTGCACTTCTAACAGGTTTTGTGGTGACATTGATGTTTCTAGGCTGAAGACCACTTTGAGAAAAACTGAACTAGAGAAATGCCAGATGCTTTTGTTATTTATAGACCCCCAAGCCTCAGGGTTGCATTAACTATCTTTAAAGACATAAAAAGTCAAGTACAATATAATCTGTTTTATTTTACACTTCTCTGATTACTGAAATCTAAATAGAGGTTTTTACTAACAAACAAAAAGGAAAATAAAAAGACAGCTAGGACACGATTAAATGTTGAGCACGGATGAAGGGTTGTACAAGGCCCCATCCTGGGGAGGCTGTACACCTTCTTGACACAGCAGCAGTGTGGCCCACGGAGCTTGAACCAGCAAGTAAGCCACAGCTCAAGAGTCCTGAGGCTTGGGAACAGAAAGGAGCTCCTTCCTGCTCCACCCCAATCTGGGCTGCATGGGAATGGAAAGGAGCAAATACATCCTGCAAAGCATACTGGACATGCCTCTTCTTTAGCTTCTCAGGCCAGAATATCCTCCTTTCCACAAACGCGTGCACACTCACACGGTCATTAAGCATGTGCACACATCATATTCACACACTCAAGCTGTGCTCTCGATTTCAGGGCTCTATTGTGGGCTCAGGTATCAACCCCAGAGCCGAAGTGTGTGAGAGCTACCTTAGCAGACTCACAAAAGGCTACTGCAGAGGCAGGGGTCAACCATCCCAAGGACCTGGGAAGGGAGAAACTGAATTCTGTACCCCACTGATGTGAGAGGAAATTCTAATGAGCAAATGGGACCAGCAGGGCCCAGTTAGGGAGGTCCAGATGCCAGTTCTGAGATGTCACCCAGCTCTGCTTTGCTCTTCAGTAGCCAGTCAGTGAAAAAGCAGAGTGCCAGGAGGCTAGTACC
Source organism: Rhinopithecus bieti (assembly GCF_001698545.2). Lineage (NCBI taxonomy): Eukaryota > Metazoa > Chordata > Mammalia > Primates > Cercopithecidae > Rhinopithecus > Rhinopithecus bieti. Next base: position 24,322 of record NW_016804678.1, read on the forward strand.
GAGCAGGTCCCCCAGCCCTGTAAGGTAGGGGATGCAGTGGTTGTCAGGATCCAGGGCCTGGTGCCAAGTCAGCCGAACCATGACTTCTGCCAGGTACAGCAGGATTGTCACCTGTCAGAAGGGCGAAGAGACACAAAAGACCAAGTCAGAAAGCCAAGTACAGGCAGGAAGCACTAGCTGAGGCCCAAGGAGAGACACCAAGGTGGACATGTCAACCCCAGCCAGCCTCCTACCTCCAGCTTCTCTTGGGTTCTGAAGCCCAGCTCTGAGCTCAAGCAGTGGCTAGAGAGGTGATCCTCGTCTGCACATTCCTAGACGCCCTCTGGTGGGCCCTGCTTCTGGCACCCTGAAGGGCCAGTCAGACCCACTGCCACTCACCAGCTGGGGCTCTCTCTGCTGCGATAGGCTCCACTCACGGGACTTTGCTGAGATGTTCATTTGGGTTTGCCTGAGCCCTTCTCCCCTGGAGGTTAGGACAGTCAGCCCTTCCTGAAGGTGCCATGGGGTAGTCCACACAAGCCTGCTCAGGTCTCATGGCTCCTTAGTCCCTTGTCCAGGCTGACCCCAGCTCCTTCCTTCTCCCCAGCTGGAGTCATAAGCTGCTGCTGCTGCTCAGGACAACTTCTTGGATTTCCCTAATCCTACTCTTTAGGGTCAGGAACATACCACAGTTACAAATGCCATAAACTCGGGAAGATGAGAAAGTGCCAGTACCAACATCACACCCACAGAATTGCCCTCCAGTGCCCACAGTGCTCCCTGCAAAGGCCCCAGGCCCACTGGGGACCATCAGCCCGCTGCAGTGTAGGCAGACAGTGTGCTGAATACCTGCCCAACACAGGCACCAGCTTAATCTCTTTCACCACCGTGCTCACTGCTGTCCAGGCCTGATCAATGTCTATGCATGCCTTGCAGCAGCACCCCCTGCAGGGGCCTGGTACCCACCCACCATTGGGGAGGCAGTGGATGGCTGGACCACTCATCAGCCTGTTCCATGGGAACATGCTTCATCCTCAGGGCTGCTCCTCTTATCCTGTGATAATGAATGTGCTGCATGCAGTGTGTGGCATGTGGTGTGCCGTGTCTAGCATGCAGCATATAATGTGAGGGGTGATGTGCAGGATGAAATGTGTACTATGCAGTGCAGTACGTAGCGCAAGATGTATAGTGTGTAGCATGCAGCATGCACTCTGTGGCATTCACTGTGACATGCAGCATGTAGTGTGTGTGGCGTGCACTGTGTGGAGTGTGTGGTGTGGGGTGTGTGAGATGTGCTGGGTGGTGTAAGGTGTGTAGTGTGAAGTATGTGGTGTGGAGTGTGTGGTGTGGAGTGTGGTGTGGGGTGTGTGGTGTGGGTGTGTAGTGTGGGGTGTGTGGTGTGGAGTCTGTAGTGTGGGGTGTGTGGTGTGAAGTGTGTGGAATGTGCTGTGTGGTGCGGAGTGTGTGGTGTGGGGTGTGTGAAGTGTGTGGGATGCGCTGTGTGGTGTGGAGTGTGTGGTGTGTGGTGTGGAGTGTGTGGTGTGGAATGTGTGGTGTGGAGTGTGTGGTGTGGAATGTGTGGTGTGGATCGTGTGGGGTACAGTGTGTGGTATGGAGTGTATGGGATGTGCTGTGTGGTATGGAGTGTGTGGTGAGTTTGTGGTGTGGTGTGGAATGTGTGCAATGCGCTGTGTATTGTGGAGTGTGTGGCACGCAGCGTGTGGTGTGCCGTGTGGAGTGGCCTCTGTATCTGACAAGTTGACTCGACTCCTGGAAGATAGGGACTGTGCCCCACATGTCCAGCTACCCCCACCCGCCTCCTTCAGCCTCTCACTCAGACAGGAGATCAAGGCTGCTGGCTGACTACCCAGCTGTGCACCTCTGCTGCTGCAGTCAGGCTTACCTGGATCAGGCCTGCCAGCAGGTAGAGCACCACAAAGGTCTGGCTGTTTATGACTGACTGACCCTGCACCAGGTAGATGATGTAGAAGAAAATCAGATGGCCTGGGACCACCAGCAAGAGCAGGACTCGAGCTGACATGGAATTGATTTCTGAAAGAAACAGAACCAAGGAGGTTATGTGACCTGAAGTGAGGCCACTTTGGCATGTGACAGTCCTTAGTGAGGCATCCACACTCACTCATCCATTTATTCCCAAGTGTTCAGTGCACACCTACTCTGTGGCAAGCATGTTCTGGCAGATGGGGATACAATCTGTCCCCTTCCCTCGTGGAGCTGATATTTTAGAGAAGAGAAACAAGAATCAAGTAAGCAGAAATAAAAAGGAGCAAGAAAGGCTACTTCAAATTCTGACAAGTACTTTGAAGAAAATAAGGGTAAAAAGAAGGGCAAAAAGCAGGAAGTGTGTATCAGTGGGGATGAGCTAGTGCAGATATTTCAGCTGGGATTTGAATTTGGGGGAGAGGAGTTTGAGCAGACAAGAGCGAACATGCAAGGGGCTTAAGGAGGAAAAGAGCTTTGGGTGCGCTGCTCCACTCAATGCAGTGCTGGTGATCTGGGGAGGGCAGTCGGCTCAAAAGGGGACCTCGGGCAGCTCCTTCTTCACAGCAGCCTCTGTGGCCCTGTCAGCACACCTGCAATGTGCCAGTGAGCCCCGGGTTTCCTTTAGATTCCCATGCTCTGAGTGCGAGACTTTACAATAAGTGTGATTGACCCTGGCCCTACCACAAACACTTTAAAAAATTTTAACATGAATATGATTGATTTCTCAAATGAAAATAGAGTTCTAATGAAAAGTAGGTCTCCATTTGCCTCTGAGTTAATATATGTATTTCACCAAAATAATAAAGAAAAGGAGAAAAAAGGTCACATGTAGCTCAAAGCTAGTGCAGAGGAGCAACAACATCTATTCATGATGAGAAATCAGACAAGGAATAAAAGTATTATTTAAAAAAATGTCAAAAAGAAGCAGCAAAAGGATTGGAAGAAGCTACTACTGGAAGTTGGTATGAGAACTCAAGAAAATCTATAGGAAAACCATGTAAACAATAAGAATTCAATAAAATGTTTAGGTGCACAAATAACACAGAAAATAACAGCTTTTCTATATTCAAATGACAAGTTAGAAAATATAACAGGGAGTTTGACTTCTGAACAAATAGGGAAGACATACTTCATCCTGTTTCTCCCATTAAGTACAACTGAAAGCCCTGAACACTGTATATAAAACAAACGTAAGCAGATTCTGAAAGGCTGGCTGGGGACCTTAGGCTGCAATGAACAACATGGTCGTGAGTCCCCTAAATTGTCCTTTTTCTCTTTCTTTATTTGTCTCACATATCCAAGACTGAGTCCTGGCCTCAGCCATCAAGAAATGCAGATACAAATAGACAAAAAAAACCACAAAACTCCATAGGCTGGGTGTGGTGGCTCACGCCAGTAATCCCAACACTTTGGGAGGTCAAGGCAGGCAATCACTTGAGGTCAGGAGTTCACGACCAGCCTGGCCAACATGGTGAAACCCTCTCTCTACTAAAAATACAAAATTAGTTGGGTATGGTGGTGTACGCCTATAATCTCAGCTACTTGGGAGGCTGAGGCAGGAGAAATCACTTGAACCAGGGAGGTGGAGGTTGCAGTGAGCCAAGATTGTGCCACTGCACTCCAGCCTGGGTGACAGAGTGAGACCTTGTCTCAAAAAAACAGACTCCACAGAAGTCTGAGCTTTTTTGCCAAAGGCCAGGAAAGGAGAAGCCCAGCAAAACAAATAAGTTTCAGATAGTAATTACTCTACTCCAACAGACACCATGGGAAAAACTGCAGCCCTGACCTCGTCAGGAAAGGCCTGGTGGGACCACCATCATCTCCTGTGGCTGGCAGGGTGAGATTCAGAACTTGCATCTCTACCCAGTGCTAATGGGGCCCCCATCTTGTCAGTGAAGCCATGTGGGGAGCAACAACAAGGCATCTCTCCCTGCCCCAGCCAGGGCGATCTCAGAGGAGGCCTAGTGAGGAACCTAGATTGCACTGTGCCCAGCAATAACAAGGTGCTCCTCTTCTCCCAGGATAGCAATAGAGGCTGAGTGGGGAACCCAGGCTTCCATCCCCACCTGGGCAGCAGTCCATCCCTTCTCCCCAGTGGTGCAGTGTCAAAGGAGGCCAGCTAAGTACAGATTCAAATATGATCCAAAGTTTTGTCACATAATACGCAAAATGTGCGGATTCAAGTGAAAATCAGTCATCTTGCCAAGAGCCAGAAAAATCTCAACCTGGATGAGAAAAGACAACCAACAGACAGCAGAGTGAGATGACACAGATGTCAGCATCACATGAAAGCCGTTCTAATGAAGCCACTACAACAATGCTTCATCATGCAATCACAAACACACCTGAAACAAAAAAAAAAAAATAGAAAGTATAAGCAAAGAAATAGAAAGTCTCAGAAAAGAAAAAGAAGATAGAAAGAAGAACCAAATGGAAATGTTAAAACTAAACATGGCCGGGCGCGGTGGCTCACGCCTGTAATCCCAGCGCTTTGGGAGGCCTAGACGGGTGGATCACGAGGTCAGGAGACCGAGACCATCCTGGCTAACACGGTGAAACCCTGTCTCTACTAAAAATACAAAAAATTAGCCGGGCGTGGTGCTGAGCACCTGTAGTCCCAGCTGCTCGGGAGGCTGAGGCAGGAGAATGGTGTGAACCTGGGAGGCAGAGCTTGCACTGAGCTGATATCTCGCCACCACACTCCAGTCTGGGTGACAGAGCGAGACTCTGTCTCAAAAAAAAAAAAAAAAAAAAAAAAAACTAAACACATACAATACCCCCAAAAGTCCCAAACAACTCAGTGAATAGGCTCAACAGCAGAATGGAGAGGGCAGGAGAAAAAAGATCAGTCAATTTGGAGAAAAAAGTGATAGAAATGAGCCAATCTAAACAAGGAGAGTAATAGACTTTGCAAAAACCAAACAGCGTCTCAGGGACTTGGGGGGCTGTAACAGAGGATCTAACATTCATGTCATTAGAATATCAAAAAGAAGGAGAGTGCAGCTGAAAAGTGATGGCTTAAATTTTCTGATTTGACAAACGATATAAATCCATGTGTTCAAGGAGCCTAGCAAACCCCAAATAGGATAAACCCCAAGAAGTCCATACCAATACATATCATAATCCAACTCCTAGAAACTAAGGACAAGGTCTTGAAATATGCAAGAGAGAAATGGCACCATACCTATACAGCAAAACACATGGAAATGGCAGATTTCTCATCATAAGTCATGGAATCAGAAGGAAGCGACACATTTTCAAGTGTTTGAAAAAAACTATCAACACCAAATTTTATAACCAGTGAAAATATCCTTCAGAAACGTGCCAGCAGCCAACCCAAAAGACAGCTAAAGGTAGTTCTTAAAACAGAAAGGAAATCCAAAACAATGTAACAGGAAAAAAAATCTAGTTTTTCAAAGCCAACAAAAAAATACAACATCTCCAAAAGCTTCCAGTGGTTCTGAGTAGAATCCAGGCTCCGTCCTCAAGGCCCTGTCTGATCACCTCCTTCTGGCCTCTCTGGCCTCAGCACCCTTCATACCCTCCTGTTCATTCAGCTCAGGCCACATTGGTCTTTCAGTTCTTCAGGCTTGCCATATTCTTCCCTGCCTTTGGGCCTTTGCTAGACTGCACCCACTGCCCTGAAAGCCCCTTCTTCTCTGGCCCTCCTCCTCCCAACAACACCCGCTTGTCCTCAGGGAGGAGCTTCCCTATCCCAAATGTATCTCTTCTAATTCTTTTTCACTGCAGTCTGCACTTTTGCTGCTCAGTACCCACCATAGTTTGTAATTATGAGCTCACTTGTGTTTATCTGCTCTTCTATACTGTGTACTCCAAGAGCAAGAAATCAGCTCTCCCTGTTTCACCACTAACCTGACACCTAGTGCCCAGTAGACATTCAATAAATAATTGAATGAAGGAATGAAGGAAAGGTAGGGCCAGGGAGTCTCATTTCTGGGGTCCTGAAGGTGATGTGTGCCGAGATCAGCCCTGGCTTCAGGCATCCATTGCTACAAACACCAGATTCCAATGACACAGATGTTTTCTTGTTTAAAGAAATGGCTATGATGGCCTCTGAAAGACATGACACCCACCTGATGTGCAGAAAGTAGAACACGGGTTGGGCCAAAATTTCTTCATCTGGAGAGGCAGGACGCCAGGTGTGCTCCACATGTGCAAGTAGGTTGAGATTCGGCTGGTCTGAATGGCCACCAGATTGCCACCAACACCTATGAGGAGAAAAGGAATCTGTTTTCCCTTTCTTTACACCAGTCTCTAAGTTGTAACCCTTATTTTAAGTTCCCTCCCTCCAGGAAGCCTTCTTTGGTTAATTCAGTATTTCATTATCGTTTCATTTCCTCCCACTTGACCACAGATCTTGTTTGGTAGCACATCAGGGTGGCCCAGAGCTTGTGAGCGAGGTATCCAGGGAGTAACTGCATCACCTTGACTGCTGGCATCTCTCAAGGTGAAGGGAGTGTGGCTGTAAAGCAGGTTCTCCATAAATATTTGTTGGCTGGAGTGAGGATGGGGAGGGGATCCAGGGACAAAGTGAGAATGAGGGGAGAGTGGACAGAAAGGTCTGAGCACGGCATGATAAGGCAGTCTGGATAAGTCAGACTTCAAGGCCACAGGCATTGACAGGAACCAAACTACAGGCTGGAATATCTGAGAAAATGAAAGTGACTTTTTTTTTTTTCACTCAAGGTGGGAAGGAGAGGAGAGGAGAGGAATGAAAACAGCAGATAAGAATGAGAGGGGGCCAGTCGCGGTGGCTCACACCTATAATCCTAGCACTTTTGGAGGCTGAGGTGGGCATATCATTTGAGGTCTGGAGTTCAAGAACAGCCTGACCAACATGGTGAAACTCTGTCTCTACTAAAAAATATAAAAAAATAGCTGGGTGTGGTGGTGCACACCTGTAATCCTAGCTACTCAGGAGGCTGAGGCAGGAGAATCACTTGAACCTGGGAGTCAGAGGTTGCATTGAACCAAGATTGCACCACTGCACTCCAGCCTGGGTGACAGAATGAGACTCCGTCTCAAAAAAAAAAAAAAAAAAAAAAAAAAAAAAAGAGTAAGAGGGAAGGTGAGGGGAGGAGAGAGATGATCACAGGTGGCAAAGCAAGCATGCGGCAGGAGACGTGCCTGGGACACCTCTCATGGCTGTGTGGCCTGACAGCTTTGAAGAAAAGACGTCTGTTGCATGATTTCAATTTGTGGTGCTACGTGAGCCTCTCTGTGGGAGCTCAGTTGTTAGTGCAGACTCCCACATTCACAGAAGCTTTGGGTGTATGCCCAGAGCAAGTGGCTTTAGGGGAAACAGGATGAGCGAGGTCATGTGTAGATTGACAGGGCATAGAACACAGAACCCTAGAGGCAGAGTCATGATGCCCAGAAAACCATGAGCACATGCGGTCTCTGGGAACACTAGGGCTTCCTGCTGAGGTTCCGGGATCCCACGGGGTATGAAAAAGGTTTCAGGCTTAGCCAGGGCCAGATGGCCCAGGTGACAAAGGCCATGCTGAGCACTCCTTCTGTGGGGGCAGATGTGGGGATGGGCTGACGGAAGGTGGGGATTCCCCCGTCCTACTTCCTCAGTGCCATGGAGCACTATCCCTAGCCGGGCCAGGTGTGCACCAGTGGGTGACCTCTGGGGCAGAGGCCAACCATGTAGGCTGCTCTAGAGGATGCAAACAATTGTCTTCAGGTACAGGACTGCTGCGATCTATTCTGCTTGGCCCATATATAATTTTAAAAAGAAAAAAAATCTCAAATTAATTGGTACTGTTTACTAGGCCCTTAATACAGATTCTCAGCTTCTCTTCCCAAGTCAACTCTGGCAAGTCTGGATCTACACTCTCCCGAGGCAACTACTGGCTGGAGCTGGACAGGCACCATGCTGTTCATATGAGAAATGCATTCTGCAGCTTGTCCCCGCTATTCCTCACTGTCTAGCTGCTGGGCCTGCATAATTCATGCAGATTGTTTGAGTGGCCACTAAAGGCATCCCAGTTAGTGACTCATTCCAAAAATCACTCCAACGTAATAAGCCTTCTGTTGCTGTCCTTACTCACAATGTGAAGGCACTTTGGCACTGTTGGGGTGAGGACATGCTGAGTGGCTCACTGACATGCAAGGAACAAAGACATGGTCCCCTAAGGGAGCAAGGGAGGAGGGACACTGGACACGCAGGGGCTGCGTAAGAGCCTCTGAAGGCTGTTTCTTCAGTCCCCGCAGGCCAGGACCTGGGGGCTAAATTGGACAAATTATGTTTTGTTCTTCTCCTAACTGATCACTTCCATTTACAGAAACTTATCAGACACCAGACACCAAACTAAGCTTTGGTTAAAAGAGGGGTCATCCACACAAACCCCACAGGATGTAGGCCTAGGAGGTAAGTATGTGCAGAGAGCCAGGTGTCAGACAACAGGGAAGCGGGGATCAAGGCAGCTGGGAAGCACAGTCCTGGATCTGTCTCAGGGACTGCTGCAGTGCCCAGAGTGTAGGCCTGGTATTTGTTACAGTCTTAACTTTTTAAGAAGAAATCTAGATTTTTAAGTGTAAATATCTGAGTTCTGATGTCAGCAATGAATCCAAAGAAAAAAAAAAAGAAAAGAAAAGTCACAAGAGCCAGCGCCCTGGTTCTGAAAGCCATGCTCCATCAGCAGGTGCCATCGAGGCCGGAGTTTGACTCAGTGCTGGCAAAGCCTGGAATTTGGTTCTGTCAGGAGAGCTCATGTTTGGGGGCTACCTATGAGGAGCCAGGTCTGAGCTGCTGCGAGCAGTGTGTGGGGCTTCCTTCCCAGGCTTCTTCCATCTAAGAAGACCTGTTCCGGCATCCCTGTAAGGCAGCAGTCTGTCCACGGCTCAGCTGCCCCACTGCCTGTGCGGGGCTGGTGCTGTCCCTCTGAGGTCTGCTGTTCAGGTCCGACCCAATCCTGGGGGCCAACCCAGCCCAGGGACCACATGGGAATCCCTCAAATACCTACCACATACGACGGGGGTAAATACCGCCATGCCTTTGTACTGCTGTTTAGAAATGGTTTTGCTCAAGATGAGTCCTCCAAAACTGGGGAAATAGCAGACAGCAGTCAAGTTATCAGAGTTTACACTTAAAATGGTCCTGCAACCCTCCACACAAATCACCCTCTCAGCCTGGCTTCCCACCCTTGGCAGACACTCTCCTCTCCCCTACACAAAATATCTGCTGCAGCCAAGCTGGTCTCCCCAGCATCCTCTGCACCCTCCTCATGCTTTTCCATCTCCACTTTGAATCTCAACCATTGCAGAAGGCCATCCAAGAACACCCACTTATTGCAAAACAAACAAATGCCTTTTCAAGGGCACACAGCTGGCTGGGCTGTCCCAAGACTCTGGAACCACGGCTGAGATACTCTTCAGCAGAAAACAGAAACTGCAGGAGGATCACCTCATGCCCGCCCTGTGTTCTCAGAAAATGTTGCAGCCAGAAATTGCTCCCACTGGCCACTGTAATTTAGCAAAAGCTTTCCCACCCCTTGGAATTTCTTAGACCCCTGGAGAAGCTAGGTCAATCTGTAAAAGGAGCCCAGGAGCCTCCTGGAAGCAAGGATACCTACTCCATCTCCTCTTCTCCCCAAGACTCAAAGTTGGAAAAACCCATCAGAATGGACTGCGGTGGCCCCCATCAAGGTCGACTCCCAGGAAATGGGCCTTGAGAGGGAGCTGGAGGGTGGTGGACCTGGGCTCAGCTAAAGGTTCTAAGGCTCTGGAGGGGAGCTAACCCCACAGCTGTCTAGCTCCCACCAGTAGCCATGCGTGGCCAGTGACCAGGAGGATGAATAAGTCAGCAGATGTGGCCTTGATGCAGAGGTGGGGGACCTGCCACCTAAGCAGGGGTCTGGGCCAGCAAAGCTCTGGCGGCCATGGCCTGAAAGCCACTGTCTCCCCTGGGGCTCCAATGCACTCATGGGGTGGCCCTGGCTTTGGCTCTTCCTGGGTCCCTGGTGCTCTGGCAAATGTAAACAGGGCAGCCTCTCTTAGAACCGGCAAGGCCCAGGGTTCTCAGTGAAAGGGAGAGAAGAAAGTAAAAAGGTATGATTCAATCAGCAATGGGAGTTACTGAAAGAGCCCACAGCTACATTTCACTCCATCCTGGACCCCCAAGGCAGTGAGTGTCACACTGGCTCTAGAGGCCTTCATGGCTGAGAGAAGGAAGAGGGGGCCATGGCCCTGGCTCCTGCTCACCTGCTGATGACCATGGCCAGGATGATTGGGAACCAGCCAAACTTCAGGATCTTCATGATGGGTGGGCTCTGCTTGGCAATGAGGACCCACACTGGGGTCAGAGCCGCAAAGCTGAGGCAGACCAGTGGTGTCAGATACCGATTATCTGAAAGGAGAACAGGGACACATGCGGCTTGTATGGCTAAGGCCAGCACACACAGGCTGGGCCTGGGTTTCACAAGAGGTGGGTGAGGACGCTCCTGTCCTCATTAGTTGAGGGGGAACTGCCTTGCCATACTTTTCAAAGAACTTTCACCATCCCAAGAAGTAACTGGAAAAGTTCCTCTCTGTCCTCCATTCCTGCCACATTCAACTCCACTTCTCTGGCAAACTTGCTATTTTCGCCACATAAAGTACCCTGTTCTGCCTCCTCCCACCCTGATGCTACTGTCATAAATAAATAGAAGTACAATGTATGGAACGCACCATGAGCCAGCACTATGCTCAGTACTTCGTGTGCACAATCTCATCTCACCTTCTCGACAGGTAGCAGGAGGAAGCAGACATGCAAAAAAGGGTGGCTGCCTAGACAGCAAGCAGCCCTGTAAGGGCTACGTATGGCCTGGGTCTATGGAACGACAGGGCTGGCTATGGGATGCCACCTGTGGTCCTGGCTGAGGCCAGTCCCAGGCAACTACACAGGTCACCAGCCAGGTAGCTACTCGTGTCTCCGTCTCATATTCTCCACTGGCAAGAGGTCAGTGAAGACTGGCCAGGTGCTGGAGCAGTCACTGCTGCAGGGGCCCAGGATGAGCCTGACACACTCGGGCTCCTCATGCATTCATTCCTCCCTTTCTGTGTTGTGCTCCGTGTGAGGGTCCCCTTCCACAATTGACAGAACAAGACACCGGCGTTCTCTAGAGTGGTCCTCTCACACTCAGCCCCACCCTCTGGAGGGCAGGCTCACCTGCTAAGGGGGCCCAACATTCAGGGGTGCCCAGACATGTGTCTGTGTCTCATGCACTCCCTCTCTGGTGGTGTTATCAGGAATATCCTCTCCTTCCTTCTCTGCACTAAAGGGTCATGGCCCATTCATCTGCCTCAGGTGCCCCAGACTGGCTACAGACAAGGTACTTAATGGTAGGAGGGCGTGGCTTCTGCAGGAGATATAAGTCAGGCCCAGCCAGCTCTAACCAGGTCTCCTGCCCTCTGGGAAACAGCGGCCTGCAGAAGCATCACCTTATAGGATGCTTTTGAATCCAGTCTGAGTTTTCAGTTAGCTACTCACAAGCACCCCCAGGGCCTGCCTCATGCTCTCCCAGCACACCTCCCCAGTGTGCAATGCCAATTCCCAACTACACCCAGCAGGTGCCATAGTCAGCTGCTTACACCTCAGTGGGTCAAGATTTATCTAATACAGACCAGTCCCAGTGACTCCTGAATGTAGCAGAGAGAAGGTCACAGTCTCACAGGAGAGAGGGATGCTCTAACAGTGATTCTGTGTCTAAATCATAAGTCGTGTGGAAATGAGCATACAGTACAGCATGGGGCAGAGGAAAAAGTTCATGTGATGCCTGAACTCTCACTTATTTTGCAAATCCAACTCAACCCACACAAACTTTCTTGTTTTAAGTTCAGTTTAGCTTAAAATTAGGTCATCTTATTTCTTACAGATCTCCATTACCTCTTAACTAAACTTGGCGAATCTTCCTGGTGATTAAACATGACTGCTGGCAGGCAACACCAGGATGGCAAGGAGACGGTCCCAAAGCTGGGACAGAAAGGGTCCCAGTGCCAATACCCTCTAAATCACGGCTGTTTATTTGTCTGCTTCAGTTGCCAACAGGTAAAGATGGGATGCTTTCCCAAATCCCTGGGCCCACATTCCCATGGGAGTGATAAATTGTAGCTTTGCTGAGGTTCTTCCCTTTGGGCACTTCTTCAACAACTGTCACTGCGTGCCCACTGCCCTCCAATCCTGTGAGGACACATCAGTGTGGCCGACCAGCCTCAGGCCCCACTCAACTTCCTAGTACACCTCTGCCCTAAAGGTAGAAGTTAACAACCCATATAAATGCAGGCTTCAGTTGCTCATCCTTCCTAACATGGTTTGGAGAGCTTGAAGCACTTTCCTGAGCACTCCTTGAACTTGTGGAATGACCTCAGGCTTTCTTTCCATCTGTAAAACAATTTTTGACTGTAATACAGCAGGGTCCTTCCTGTGGGAATAATGGCTGATTTGAAGGTCACAGTGTCTTAGTCAGTTTTGTTGCTTATAACAGAACAGTCGAAACTGGGTAATCTCTAAAGAAAAGGAATTTGCTCTTACAGTTATACCGGCTGAGAAGTCCAAGGTCGAGAGGCTGCCTCTGGTGAGGGCCTTCTTGCTGGCGCGGACTCTGCAGTCCATGAATACATTAATCTATTAATCCATGACTGGATTAATTCATTCATGAGGGCAGAGCCCTTATGACCCAATCACCTCTTAAAGGCCCCACTTTTCAATACCGCCACAGTGGGGATCAACACGTGAAATTGAGGGAACTCATTCAAACCACAGCATTCCACCCCTGATCCCCCAAATTCATGGCATTCTCACATGCAAAATACATTCATTCCATTCTCATAGCCAAAGTCTTAAATTATGCCAGCATTAACTCAAAAGCCCAAGTGCAGGGTCTCACATGTGAGCCTATGAAATCAAAACAAGCTATCTGCTTCTAAGATACAATGGTGGTATGGGTATAAGGCAGACATTCCCATCCAAAAGGAAGAAATGGACAAAAAGACCAATAGGCCAAAACCTGAGAGAGCAGACATTGGGGCTTACGACTCCAGAGCTTTCTCCTCTGACTCCATGCCAGGCATCTTCTACACGCTGGTGTGGGGGTTGAGGCTCCCAGGCCTCTGACAGCCCCCTACCTCCAACCATAGCTGTGCTGTGCTCAGTCCACCCAGCTCTCCCAGGCTGAAGTCGCATATTAACAGCTCTGCAGTTCTGGGGTCTTGGTGGGAGTCCTGCTTCCATGGCTCCACCAGGTATTGTCCTGGTGGAACTCTCTGGAGCAGCTCTAATCCCACATTTCTGCTTGGCACTGCTCTAGTAGGGGAGCTCTGCAGTGGCTCCAGCCCTGAAACAAGTCTTTGTCTGGGCCCCCAGGCTTTGGACAAAATACTTCCAAAACTTGGTAGTGGCTACTAAGCTTCCAAGGCCCTTGCCCTCTGCAAGTCTGGACAATTAGCACCACATGGACCTAGGTTTATGACTTGTACCTTCTGGAGCGGCAGCATGAGCTGCACCCGAGCCATGTGAACCATGGCTGGGATGGCTAAGGAGCACTGCACTGGGATACAGGGAACAGAGTCCCTAGGTGGCCCTGGGCAGCAAGCTCATGCTCTGGGCCTGTCGCCTGAAACTATTCCGTCCTTCTAGGTTTCTGGGCTTGTGATGGGAGGGGGAGCCAAGAAAAATCTCTGAAATGCTTTTGGGCCGTTTCCCCCTTGTCTTGACTATCAGCTCCGGGCTCCCTTTCAGCCATGCTAATCTCCTTAGGAACTGGTGGCTCAGTCACACCCTTGGATTCCTCTCCTGGAAACTTTCATTCTCTACCACATGGCCAGGCTAAAAATTTTCAAATTTTTCTGCCGTTTCCCTTTTCTCTAGGAGTTCACCAGGTAAACCAAAAATAAAATTCTAAGCTCCATCCCAACTATCTGAATGAACTTCCTCCTCAGCCAGGGCACTCTTAAAATGTAACCTGAAAGACTGGTTCAGGCCATGACGGGGAGTGGGGGTCAGACATGCCTCATTATCCCTCTCTGGCATTTACATCAACACAGACTTTAAGTCTGATAAGAAGCATTTTATAATCTCTTCTCTCTGAAGCTACCTGAAGGCTTCCTCTGCAAATAAGAACTCTGTCTCCACAATCCTTTTTCTTAACACAGACATTTCTTTCTGTTGATCTCAGGTCTTTAGATAAACTCAACCAATTGTCAAAATCAAGTGTGTTGTTTGCTTCTTTGTTTAGAGTTTTTATACCCCCTATCTTTTCCTGGGCTTTCTGTGTCTTCCTTTTGTTCTTCCCCTGGGCGGGCCTTTATCTATGGCATGTGCAGTGGCCCTGCCAGCACTTGGGAGAGCTGCATGTGCAGTGTGTTTACTGAAGTGGTGCACATGCTCAGTAGGGGCAGCTCTCACAGGTCCAGCGCTCCAGAGGAAGGTCATATACCAGTTAAATTTCACCATCTTGCCCTTTCACTGCACATGCTTGAAACACTATCGGGGATTATGGCTTGCTAACTCCAGGTGTCTTCTGTTACTCAATGAGTACCAGACAGCTCTGGGGTTCCTCCCTTGTCCTGCTCATTATTTCAGGGGGACAGATTTATAATTCCCTTACCATAGCTTGACAACTGCCCAACACTCTTGGGGGCCCTCTCTCCTGCCTTGCTCATGTCTAACCACCCATTCTATGACTAACTTTAGAGTTTACCTGAGCCCAAAACTTAAGAACAGCTCAGTGGGAGCATAGATTCAAGTGCTCTGGATATATACTTCAATTAGTAGCAGCTACAAGTGGAATTTTAAGGATAAAGGAAGAGGCTGTTCCTAAGTTGTTTACCAACAATTTACATTAAAATAACATAAGCTATGGATTGGCTATATTATTGTTCATTGTAACACAAATTCCAGGTACATGAAGATAATGGGGGAGGCAGTTAGGAACAAAATGCCTTTAAACAATTGCCCCGGTATGGATGTGGGGGGTGTGACTGAAGCAAACAACACACTTGATTTTTCAAGTCGCCCACAACTCTCTTTCAAGCGTATTCTCTCTAATAAACTCTTGCTTTGCTTAAAATAAATTCTCTCTCCTGCTTTAAACCTTGCCTGTGTTTGAAATCTTTCCCTCCAGAAGACAAAGAACTGAAATTGCTGCAAAGTTGTCATTCTGGAGTTTCTCCAGATAGCTGGACTCACTGCTGGTAACAATATTCTCTGGATATTGTTATTTAAGGTTGACATCAGTAACACCCTACTTCTCAGTATTAATTTTTTGCTTTAGTCTACTTGCTTATAGGGAATACCAGAAATTGGATAATTCATAAGGAAATTTCTTGTGGTTGTGGAGGCTGAAGAACCCAAGGTCGAGGGGCTGCATCTGGTGAGGGCCTTCCTGCTGGAGGGGGCTCTGCAGTCCGGAGGTGGTGCAGGGCATCACATGGTGAGGGAACCAAGCGTGCAGCTCAGGTCTCACCTCCTCTTTTTATAAAGCCACCAGTCCCACTCCCATGACAACTCATTAATCCATCAATCCATTAATCCAATCACCTTTTGAAGGCCCCACCTTTCACTACTGCCAAGTTAGGGGTTAAGTTTCCAAAACATGAAATGTGGGGGCCACATTCAAGCAACAACACATGGGCTGGATGCAAAAGTACCCTTCAGCCTCAGTGATAACCTGTTCCAGGGCCCCTCCTCCACGGAGCCTTTGTGTCTACAGAAGAAGACACTCCTTACCTTTGTGTCTGTAGAAGAAGCTGCTAACCAAAGCCAGAATGGACAGTGTGATGAGGTCTCCCAGGCTGGCTGCAATGGGCGTGGCAATGTTGTCTGGGTTGACCCCAAGCTTTCGAGCACCAATCACTATACAGATCATCAGCACCCCTACAGAGAGAGAGGAGAAAGAGCAAACTCAAATCCCAGGGAGCCAGATGGCTCTGAGCAGGCACAGCAGCACAGGATGGGGACACTGAGTCGGGACTGGCAGATGGCAGGGAGGCTGCCCATTAACTTGCCTCCCTCCACCAAGGCCTTGACGTGAAGCCAGGCTGCCTTGACTTTCAGAGCTTCCCACTACACTGGAGGCCTGAGAAGGCAGGGAGAGCTGGACTCCACTTTGTGACCTGTGCACATGATGCTAAGGAGTGACCTGTGGCTCCCGAGCTCCCAAATCACCAGGAACCAGAGACAGGCAGCCCACAGCCCCATGCTGCATGGAGGCTGCTCCAAAGATGCTTGGAGCAACAGGTCCCCCGGGGGTGAGCTCATGGCCTCCTGTGTTTACTGGCATCCTCTGAGAAGCAGACACCAAGATGGAATCAGCTGGGTAAGAGGTTCATTAGGGACTAGGCCTGTGAGGGAAGACGGGGAGGGTGGGAGGGAGCTGGGAGCACTGACGGACATCGACACAGGCAGGGCGCAGGGGAGGGGGGCAGGGGAGGTGGGGTACATCTGAGACTGCACTGCGTTTCTAGGTGCACTCAGCCAGGCTGTCAGAGGCACACTCGGAGGGCCCTGTGTCTCCCAGGAACAGTCCTGTGCTGGGAGCTTGGCGGTGCTGTCCGTGGTGCACTGGGAGGCACATGCGGTGGTGGCGGATTTTGGGCGGCAGTACTGAAGAGGTGAGGCTCACATTTCCGTGGCCACCATGCCTCCGAAGTCCTCCTTCCTGTTCAGACTGTGCTCGGAAGGGGACTATCACACATGATCTCCTAGTCCCCATCCACAGCCTAGGACTTGACTCAACAGACTCTCACTTGGCTCTCTAAGAAGATACTCTGTGTTGTGGCTACTGGCATTTTAACACTTTACCCAGGATCTTGTAACTCTAAAAACAATTACAATCAACACCTGATGCCATCCTCAAGCTGCCACTACAAGCCGGTTTGTGCCTGGCCTGATCTTGTGAACAAGTCACAGCCCTGTGTCTCCTTCTGAATGCCAGATATAAGTGAATCCGAGTTTGCATGCTGAGTCAGCAAGCTGGGGACAATCTTGCAGGGACCATTTAAAAGAACACCAGTGGTTTGGAGACGCCTATTGAAAACCACTATCCTGAGGCTTGTGTGACAGCCTCTTCAACATTGCCTGGTGAGGTAACCGCAATGCTTCTGAACAGTCATGGACAATACAGATTTTGCTTATGTTGCTAAGCTTCATTCCATCTCCGGGGCCCCAGTTTCCCCTTCTGTAAAATGGGGAGCTGGGAATGGTATTCTCTATAAGCCCCTGCAAAGACAGGGCTGCCCTTCTGGACTGTTAGATTGTGTTGTTTTCAGGAGACTTTATGCTGAGGGTCTCCTGGACTCCTCTTCTCTGGAAAGTCTAGCACATTCATCCTGCCCTATCTGTGGACCAGGCTGGGTCATGGCATCCACCATCTGTCCATGCCTGTGCAGGCTGTGACTAGGAGCCAGCCTCAGCCAACATCCTGAGTAGGGACATGTGGTCCGTAAACCTGCAGCCGGGCTTCGGCACAGTCCTCTTCTGGCCTACACCCTCCACGCTGGCTCCATGCACTGGCACAGGAATGGGGCTGATCAGCTACCTGGTAGGCAGGAACGAGAAACCTCAAATAGTCCACATGGGTAACCTACGGCGAGCTGAGCCCAGAGGGTACTGACTGAGCAAGTAGGTGGGGGAATGGATGTATAAACACAGGTTCAATTATGAAGTTATCAACTTTTCTTTCTTTCATTGCACCAAAGCAAGACATGTGGTCTGCAAGATTCACACAGATACATGACCCAAGAGAGAGCTGGAGGAGAGTCCATTCATTCAGCTAACATCTGCAAGCTGGTTATAAGCCTGGCCCTGGTTTAAGTGATGACAATAACCAAAAGGCTCTGTTCCCATCAGTGGAAATGCCTGTCGGGTGCGGGAAGAGACAGTACACAAGTGTATGAACACATCATTTGAGGTGAGGTGAGTAAAACAGGACACTAACGTAAAGCACGGCTGGAACAAAGGTCACTTTAGTGTTCGTCAGAGGAGGCCTCAGGACAAAAGTGACATGTGGCACTCACTTTAGTGTCCTGTATATTCACAAGCTTATTGTCTGCCCCTGAGCTGGAATATAAAATCAAAACACATTTTGTTGACAGTATATCCCCAGCACTACACGGTGCCAGGCACACAGCAGACACCCAGCAACAATTAATCACCAATGGACAACAAATGCAGCGTGGCCAATGTGAGGCGACTGCTTTCCCTGCACATGTGTGAGCCCCAAGGAAGGGGGTATGTCTGCCCGCATTTCTGTCTCACATGTGCTGCAGATACATGTTAAGCACCAGCTACGTCTGACATGAGAAAGGAGCAGCAGACAGCAGCAGGTAGAAACTACTGGGTCCCCACTCTTGAGGAGTTGACATTTTAGCAGGGAGATGAGGCAGAAAGATGATACACAAGACAATCTGAGCTACACAAGCAGAGCCGGGGCACACGGGAAGGGGAGACAGGAGGTGGGTACATGTGGGAGGGTGGTGCTGTGCACTCAACACTGCTATCCCCCCAACCCACATGTTGAAATCCTCACCCACAAGGTGATGGTGCCTTGCCCTCAGGACACCTGCAGCCTCCAGAGCCCATCACAGGCCTGTGTGTAAGGTCATGCTCAATAAGTGTTTAAAAACCAACAGTCGGACTGCACAGATGAACAAGCCTGCTGTGTGCAGATGTCAGGCCTTGGCATGGGAGTATCAACAGCTGAAGAGATCTGCAGAGCAGGGACAGGTCTTTACACAGCAGAGAGCAGAGGTGAGTGGTGGCAGGAGTGGCACACACCCCTGCCTGGCACAAGGCGGGCCATGAAGACTCAGCTGGCTCTGCCCACCCCGCCAGTGAGACCCCTGAGCCCACCATCAGTCCCATTAGCAGTGGGACTCACACCCCAGAAACTGAAAACACAATGAGCCCTGAGGCGGGACCTCAGAGGAGCAGGGGGCAGGTGGGAGCTCACAGCTGGGGCATGGCTCACCCAGGGCAAAGGCTGCAAGGAAGGCAGTGAGGACACTGCTGGCACACAGCAACTCCACCTTGGCAATATCCACTTCCTCTCGAGACACCGCGCCCAACAGCAGTGCAGCCACAGCAGCCAAGAGCCCCACGACAGTGGCCTGCACCTGTTGGACAGAAATCAGAAGCATGAGCGGGGGCCCCTGGGGCTACAGCCACACTCCCTGCTCTTCACACCTCACTCACTGCAAGGGGCCAGGTGCCACACGCTACTGTCTCCTTTCCCTTACCCTAAAATCTCACAGGCCCTCACCCCAGGAAAAATTACAACCACACCTCACACCTGCCTTGAACCCAACTCCCCTGAAATCATGCTGGTCACCTCTGCTCCCTTGCTGGGTGCCACCTTCAACAGCAGAATCTATTTTTCCACCTTCTGCTCAGGCTTTGGTCAGGGGCCACCTGGTCTCTTGCTGGCAACTCCACTCTCACTGGTCTGAGCAGAGGTGCTCTGCAACTCCCAGCAGCGCAGACAACACACCTCACTTGCCATGTGGTGCACCCCACAGCACAGAGCAGCCACATGGGAGGACTTCACACACTTTTGGTCTCTCCCTTGGCATCCTGCTTACACCCTCCCCTTCCAGACTCTGTTCCTGTCTCCGTCCTGCCGAGCACACACTACAGCCTGTGCCAGGAGCTGCCCTGATCTGGACATCAACACTGGCACCTCTAATCCAAAATGCTGACCTGGAAGTGTTATTACAGAAGGACACAGAAACAAAGAGCTCCACCATGTACAGAGAGGAGAAGAGTGACATGGTTTGGCTCTGTATCCCCACCAAGCCACATGTTGAATTGTAATCCCCAATGTTGGAGACGGAGCCTAGCAGGAGGTAATTGGATCATAGGGGCAGTTTCTCATGGTTTAACATCACTGCCCCTCCTGTCCCCCGCCCCTTGATGAAGTCATCAGTGATAGTGAGTTCTTATGAGTTCCAGTTGTTTAAAAGTGTGTGGCACCTCGCTCCTCTCTCTTGCTCCTTCTTTGACCATACGAAGTGCTGCTCCCCTTTGCATTCTCCCCATCCTTGGAAGTTTCCTGGGCTTTTCCACAAGCTAAGCAGAAGCCAGCATCATGCTTCCATGCTGTACAGCCTGTGGAACTGTAAGCCAATTAAACCTCTTTTGTTTATAAATTACCCAGTCTCAGATATTTCTTTATAGCACTGTGAGAACAGACTAACACAGAAACGTGGTACTGAGGAGTGGGGCACTGTTATAAAGACACCTGAAATGTGGAAGCAACCTTGGAGCTAGGTAATGAGCAGAGGGTGGAAGAGTTTGGAGGGCTCAGAAGAAGACTGGAAGATAAGGGAATGTTTGGAACTTCCTCGAGACTTGTTAATTATTTGTGACCAAAATTCTGGTAATGATATGGACAGTGAAGGCCAGGCTGACGAGGTCTCAGATGGAGATGAGGATCTTTTCGGAAACTGAAGCAAAGGTTCCTTTTATTATACTTTAGCAAATAACTTGGCTGCATTATACCCCTGCCCTAGGGATCTGCATAACTTTGAACTTGAGAATGATGACTTATGGTATCTGGTGGAAGAAATTTTGAAGCAGCAAAACATTCAAGATGTGAACTGGCTGTTTCTAATAACCTATGTTCATATCCATGAGCAAAGAAATGATATAATGATGTAAAACTGGAATTTATATTAAAAGGGGAAGCAAAGAGTAAAAGTTTGAAAAATTTGCAGCCTGGCCATGTGGTAGAAAAGGCAAACCCATTTTCAGGGAAGAAATTCAAGCAGATTGCAGCAATTTACATAAATAAAAAGGAGCCAAGTGCTAATAGCCAAGACCATGGGAAAAGGCCTGGAAGACATCTCAGAGACCTTATTGGCAGCCCCTCCCCTCACAGGCCCAGAGGCCTAGGAGGACATAATGGTTTCATGGGCCAGACCCAGGGCCCCTGCGGCCCTGTGCAGCCTCAGGACACTCTGTCCCACATTCCAGCTGCTCAAGCTCCAGTCATGGCTCAAAGGGGCCCAGATACAGTTCAGGCTGCTGTTTCAGAGGATGCAACCCATAAGCATTGGTGGCATCCACATGGTGTTATGCCTGTGGTTGCACAGAGTGCAAAGTTGAGGCTTTGGAGCCTCCGCCTAGATTTCAGAGGATGTATGGAAAAGCCTGGATATCCAGGCAGAAGCCTGCTGCAGGGGCAGAGCCCTCATGGAGAACCTCTACTAGGGCAGTGTGGGGGGAAATGTGGGGTTGGAGCCCCCCACACAGTTCTCACTGGGGCACTGTCTAGTGAAGCTGGGAGAAGAGGGTCACCATCGTCCAGACTTTAGAATGGTAGCTCCACCAGCATCTTGCCACCATCAGCCTGGAAAAGCTGCAGGCACTGAACACCAGCCCATGAGAGTAGCAGACAGGGCTGAACCCTGCAAAGCCCCAGAGGCAGAGCTGCCCAAGGCCTTGGGAGCCCACCCCTTGCACCAATGTGCCCTAGATGTGAGACATGGAGTCAAAGGAGGTTATTTGGGAGTTTTAAAATTTAATGACTGCCCCACTAAGTTTCAAACCCGCATGAGGCCTGTAACCCCTTCCTTTGGCTGATTTCTCCCCTTTGAAATGGGAGTATTTACCCAATACCTGTATCCCCCATTGTATCTTGAAAGTAATTAATTTGTCTTTGATATTACAGGCTCATAGTTAGAAGGCACTTGCCTTGTCTCAGATGAGACTTTGGACTTTTGAGTTAATGCTGGAATGAATTAAGACTTTGGGTGACTATTAGGAAACCATGATTGTATTTTGCAGTGTGAGAAAGGTATGATCTTTAGGGGGCCAGGGGTGAAATTATATAGTTTGTATTTGTTTCCCCACCAAATCTCATGTCAAATTATAATCCCCAATGTTGGAGGTGGAGCCAGATGGGAGGTGACTGGATCATGGGGGTGGTTTCTCATGGTGACCCTTGGTGCTGTCATCTACAATGAGTGAGTTCTGCTGAGATGTGGTCCTTTAAAAGTATGTGGCATTCCCCCACCACCACTCTCTTGCTCATTCTCTGGCCACATGAAGAGCTGGCTTCCCATCTGTCTCCCACCATAATTTTAAGTTTCCTGAGGACTCCTCAGAAGCCAAGCAGATCCAAGTGTCATGCTTCCTGTACAGCCTGTGGAACTATAAGCCAATTAAACTTCTTTTCTTTATAAATTACCCAGTCTCAGATATTTCTTTATAGCAATGCAAAATGAACTAATACAAATAGCTAGTTTTTTAAAGCTAAAAAATGCTCCCCAAGTTAATCTATGTAATTCCAGTCAAAGTCCCAACAAGATCTTTCACGGTACCTCACAACTCATTTTAAATTTCACAAAAATGAGTAACTGTGCAAAAATAGCCAAGCCAGCTTTGAGAAAGGTCGAAGAGGGAGCTGTGGCATATTCATGATCAATTTGTATTTTAAAGCTGAAGGAATGAAAGCAGTGTGGTACTGACAGAAACAAACAGATCAGCAGGACAGAACAGTCCAAGAATGGAACCATGAATATATGAATATTTAATATATAAGAATGTAATCATGAATATATAGTATCATAAAGGTGGCATTGCAAATCAGGATGGAATGGGTAAATATTAAACAGAGTAAGAAAAAACTGTATTAATATTACATATAATATATATAATTATATATAATTAATATATATTATACAGAATATATAATTATAATATATTTATATTATATATGTTATATTTTAGGAAATATTCTAAATAAAATCTCAATATATGTATAGTATAAACCTTTTTATGCTTAAACAAATATATTGTTATATATAAAACTTTATAACTTATAGGATATATATATATTAATATATAATTATTATATTATACATATACACACAAGTCCGATTATACACTGGACTTCATTATTCTAGATACTAACTAGAAAAATGTACAAGGGTTATGGATAGGCAACTCACAGAAAAGAAAATACAAACGGATAACAGACGTGCATAAAGATCAACTTCTCTAGTAGTTAGGAAAATTCTAAATAAAATCTCCATTTGAAGGTATCTTATTCATTAGCAGCTGATGCTCTTCTTCCTCTTTTAAAAGGTAAGTGCTGTCTTATTTTCTACTGGGGTCTCCCGTTCTGAGCACAGAGCCTGGCACTCTGCAGGTACTTATACAGGCTCAGTGGAAAGATGGATGAATGGACAGATGTGTGGGTGAATAGGTAGGTGGGTGAATGGGTAGATGGATGGACCAATGAACAGATGGACAAATGGATGAGTAGACAGGTAGGTTGGTGGGTGAGTGAGTGGCTGGGTTGATGGATGGATGGATGCACAAGATATACTTTGTTTATTTATCAGATTAGGTAAGATTAAAATTTAAAAGGTTGATAATATAAAATACATATTGACAAGTATGTGAGAAAATGGTTCTCTTATACATTGAAGGGGGTCAATATTGGTACAGGAATTTTGGGGGAAACTTTGGCTATAATTTATCTATATACCTTATGAAGCAGCATTTTCTCCAAAGAAACATTTGCGTATGTGTACAAAGCATTCACAGCTGATATTTACTGAGTGATATCTGCCATGCTCAAGGTAGTTTTTATTCAGTAAGTCATTATTAAGAGAAAAGTACAAGTCACAGAATTATGTGTATAACACTTTTTATGCTTAAACAATACAGAAAACCATATATATTATCTGTGGGCACACACATATATAGGGTGAATTCAAAAAGTAGTTTAGAAGAATATTTTCAATGCTAATGAAATTGCTCAAATATTAATGGTAGGGCTAATTATGTAATACTAAGAAATAAAATAGTTTTTAGTCATTTTGGAGGGAAATCCAGAGCTTTGAACTGTTCACACCCTTTGAACTTGTGGGAAGTTATCTTAAGAATTTCATGCACAAAGATACTTACACTGCAGTATAATCTTTCAAGTAAGTCAAAGGCTAGGAAGACCTCAAGGCCCCGCTCAGTGGCAGGGTTCAGGGAAGTGGGCAGGGCTGGTGCTGAGTGGACTCCCAGGGGACTAGCTCTTAGTGGCTCCCCTTTGGTCACTGCTGCCTCCCCACATTTATATGACAGAATATGTTGAAGTTCTTAAAAAGTCCAATGAATAAAACTTATTGCACTGCTGATGATTCAGAGTTAATTTAGCTTTTTCAAAATGGAGGAAACAAAATTACATTCATGCTAGGATTGGGACTATATGCCAAGCCAGTGCCTGGCCCTGAGCCGGGCTTCATAAACATATGCTGAGAATCAATTATGTGGAAATGTGCATCCATATGGACAAAGATTTTATGGAAAACAGCAAAGTACAACCAGTGTGACTTGTAGTCGAGGCATTTATTACCTGCCCCTTGCTAGACCTTGTGTTAGAGGCATCCCCAGCATCTCATTCAACTCTGCAGTTCCTTGGCCACAGGACATGGTGCTAGCCTGTGAGACTCGGCTCAGCTGCAGACAGCAGACATTTAAACACACAACTACAACCAGGGCAGCTGCAGCAGCACGCATAAGGCACCAAAGACGTAAAAGGCAGAGAGAGATACACCTGGTGTCAGGTAGGAACTTACACCTGAGTGGAGCCTTTAAAGAACTTTAGGGGCAGTTGAACTAGAGGAGAAAGGCCCTTCCCAGGAGAGATGCTGAAGGTACACGGCAGGGAGGTGCAAAGGGGTGGGGGCTGGACAGGAAGCTGGTGAGACAGCGTGGTCAGGCCCACAGTTGGACGAGGGGAGCCAGTGAAGGAGAGGAGGCATAACTGACTTTGGGTTTTAGAGAGGCCATGAGGGTGGCCAGGAGGAGCTGGAGGATTCCTGGCCTGGGAGTAGCTAGAGCAGTGCGCAGGTCTGCCATCATCGGGTGGAGGGGGGGAGGAGGGGAGGAGGAGGAGGAAGAGGAAGAGGAGGAGGAGGGGGAGGAGGGGGATTCATGCACAACTCAGAGGCAGAAGTCTCAAAGGGACTGCATGCTGAGAAGCAGCTGGGGCGACTTGGTTTCTGGTGTGGTTACTGGGAAGGACCATCCACAAGGCACACCCTGACAGGACAGGGTCATGTCCAGGTGCCAGCCAGATGCCACACTCCGACATGGCGACAACTTCACAACACCCCTGCACAGGTAAGGTGAAATGACTTGCCTGAGACCCCTCAATGGGCTGATTCCCAAAGTGAGCTTTCAACCATCAGACTAGACTGAGTTGGGGACTTTAGCAGAGGTGAGTATGGGCAGAGAAGATAATGAGGCCAGACTTGGCTGTTTTGGGGGTGCCTCGGGGACAGGCAGATGGAGATGCCCCGTAGAGTTAGATGTACTGGTTCTGGAACCCAGGTGAGGGATAAAGTAGGTATCATCCTAATGTGATGGATAGGGGGAGTCAGCCCTGATCAAGGCTATCCAGTGGATAGACGATGGGCTGTCTGATCTCAGGGTCCATATTCTCAGTGCTGCCACAGACCGCCCCCACCCAGAGATGCCCAGAAGGTTCTAGGATAAAGCTACCTCCAGTCTATGTCCAGGCCCAACCTCTCCTCTTGCCTCTCAGCCAATCTCTTCCTCATCTTCCCCTGCCTTGGGCCTCTTAACTTAGTGACACTCTGTGGCAAGGTCCCAGGAAAAAAGCTTAGCAGAACTGGGATCTGGGAGAAGGATGTGTGAGTGAGAGGAGCATGAAGCAGCTAAGGGGTTAAGATGTCTCTTGCAGGCTGAGAAGGACCAGGCAGAGAGGCAGGAGCAGAGCCAAGGGAGGATTTCCAGGCAGGAAGGATCCACAGATGCCCAGAAAAAGTAAGATCACATGTAAGAGGCAATCACAGGCTGCCTCAGTTAGGGGAACACCTGTGGCCTGAGAAGCACAATTGGAGGAAAGAGAAGCCTGTTAGTACTGTGCAGGCCATGAGACAGAGAAGGAGCAAGTACAGGTGAGTCTTTCAAGAAGTGGGGCTTGGAAAGGAGGGAGTGGGGAAGCTGGAGGGACCCTGGGTCTGCTTCAGGTGGGCTGAGCCTCCAGAAGCTGCGTGAATGCGGTCTGTTGGATATGGGAGGGACAGGTAGCTACCTGTTCTCAAAGTTCAGGCCAGAGTGCAGAGTCAAGAGCTCAATAGGTTTCACCCTTCCCACCTGGGCAAGCCTGGCTGCAGATTCAGAAGGGAGGTCGGACAAGGTGGAGACTCACCTGGATGAGGGCCAGGTTGCTGCTGATGACTCTGTGCTGCTCCTGGGGGTCATCAATTTGTCCAGTGTTGGCCTAGAATGAAGAGAAAAGGACAAAGGTAGGACTGGTAGGCCCAAAGCCAGGTCAACCCTTGCTGGAAAAGGCAGTCTCTCCGGGGAGAAATCAACGAATACCATTTCATCAGCGTCAGAAAAATTACTCTGCTCAGTTTTCCAAACAGCGAACTGGCCTTCTAATATGGGGACTGGGGAGAAACGTTAGGGCACAGACCCCTTTGAGAACTGGATGGGGGTCATGGACCAGTCCTCCATGACCATGCAAGTACATGACTGCACACACACAGCAGTACACACAGGCACACATAGCCACGCACAATGCGTAGAGGCACACATGCATGCACACACACAGGCATGCATGTTAGCAATTTCAAGGCCATTTCTAGCTCTCAAACTCATGTGTAGACCTCAGTCAAGGCCTCCTACTGTGAAGCCTAGTCTGTGGCCAGGTCCCCCTGCCACCTACAACACCCTCCTCTACCCCGAAGCTAGCCTTATCTCCAATGACCACCAATCCCCTCAATGTCACCTCAGCAAAATCATCCCATTTAAGGAACACATAAAAGTCTCTCTTATCTTAGGATAAAAAAGAGAGATCATAAATATGACTTTCTCCTTTAAAAATGGTTTTTGGCTCCTAACAGCATAACAATTACCAACAAAATTCAAGACATAAATAAGAAAAGTTTTCAAAGCAAATATATTTTCCTAGATTCCTTAAACTCAGTTCATTAAGTTCCTGAACTCCAAGGAGAAAAATATAATAATGCATCTACTGCTAACACACTTGATAATTCATTTTCTTTTCACAGAGAAGGGGAACCTTTTTGTCTTCAGCATGACTGACGTCTGGGACATGGCACCTGACTGTGGGTAGGCCTTAGTCCACTCTTGTTGAGTAGATGTGACACCCACTGCAGGTGTCCCTGTTTGAACAGTAAGGGAAGGAGGCAGGGCAGAGACGCAGCAGAGCCCAGGGCGTGATGAGCACGCATAGCCAATGACTCACCCCCTCTTCTGCTCTGCAGCTGCACCGTGTGTTCACTGGGACCTAAGTGTGCCTGTCTGCTGCTTCAACTCATGTTTTCTATTAATCATCCAGCTCCAACCTGGGTGCTGATCTTATCAGATAAGGGAGTTGTGCTGGCCCATATGATTTCTGAGTATGAGTCAGAAAAGATACTTTCTCAAGATATTTATCATCTATAAAACATCTATAGCCTGTACAGCCCACACGGCAGCCTGGCCCTTGCTATGCATGTGAGCCTGAGTCCATCCCTGGTGTCCAGGAGCACATCACTGAGCGAAGGCTGCACAAAGCAGCAAGTGAGACCAAGAGGTAAAACAGTGAGGGCAGGAGGATGAGGAGCTCAGACATCCACAGAGGTGGGAGAGACATGGGAGGGGAAGAAGTATGGCAAGATGTAGAGTGTAAAGGGATTAAGATTTCAGAGTGTCTAGAGTATTTCAGGGCCAGGGTGCCTGAAGTGGACTGAAGGTGGCACTCACCAGAGCTGAGCCGTCCAAAAACTTGGAGGCTTGGAGGTCCTAGAGATATCAGGGGAAATAGCTGCAGGCCTGGGGCCAGTCTGAATAGGGATGAAGAGTTCAAAGAGAAAACCAGTGGGAGGCAGGAGCATCTACGGAGAGCAACCCAGATTTTTCTCAACAGAAGGGTTTCACAGAGGCCCTTCCTCAATGTGCATTTAGATTTCATTGATTTTTTTAAAAACTTCTTTGAATCTGACAATTCCAGGATTCTACAAAAAATCCCACAGGATCCTGTCTCTGTTCTAGATTTTCTAAGCCTTTCCTTACTGTCTACGTAAAACAGCCTGCTTTCACCAACTTGGGGTGCCAGCGCCGGGTATTCTCCATGCATGCCTTGGGCCTGCTCTCCCCTCCACCAGCTCTGGGCCTGTGAGGCTGCCCTGTGAGGATGGCATCAACAAGCTCAACACAGCCCCCCTTGCCCTTTCACTTGTGGTTGGTTCGGGCCAATGGGGAGCCATTGGAAGAACACTGGAGGCCCAACAGTGAGTGAGATTGGGGTGTGTGACCGCTGCACCCTTCCTATGGAACAGGGGCTGTGATCTTCCACCCAAACCCACAGCTCCAGTGGGTTAGCCTTCACCTACAGCTACACGCACAGCTCCAACCCCACCCACCAAGATCTGGAAACGGCCTTTCCTCCCTCTGCCCCTTGAGAACTGGAGTGATACTCACTCCCTGTGGGAGTGCAGGACATGGAGTCAAGGGAGATCATTATGAAGCTTTAAAATGTAATGCCTGCCTCTTCTTGGTTTCCTGAATGAACCCTTCCAGAAACTCTGCTCACTGCCCACTTGTATGTCCTCTCTCTCCTACCAGGATCCTGACCTATCCAATGACTCATCCCTTCGGAAGGACGTTTAGCCCGCTCATGTAATTTGTCATTACTTTCTGTATTTTTTTCTAATAACAAAATACACTTACTAGATTAAGACGAAAGATGGAACATCTGTTTTGCTATCCTCACTACTCTCTGTATTTTTTTTCTAATAACAAAATACACTTACTGGATTAAAAAGGAAGATGGAACATCTGTTTTGCTATCCTCCTTTCCAGATTGGGGTAAGACAATCTTTTAACATTTTATTTGGGAATAATTTTAGACTTCGGAAAAGTTTCAAGGTCAACAGAGAAAGCTCCTACATACCCTGCACCCAACCTCTCCTGATAATACTTACATAACCTGAGATAGTCACGCATATGGTTTGGATGTGTGTTCCCTCCAAATCTCATGTGGAAGTGTGATCCCCAGTGTTGGAGGTAGGATCCGGTGGGAGGTGTCTGGGTCATTGGGGCAGATCCCTCATGAATAGCTTGGTGCCCTTCTTGTGGTAATGAGTGAGTTTTCACTCAGTTCACATGACAGCTAATTGTTTAAGAGTCTGGCACCTCCTTCCTCTCTCCTCCCTTTCTTGCCATGTGATGCCTGCTCTCCTTTGCCTCCACCATGAGTGGAGGATGGAAGCCTCATACCTTGGTGGCTTCCAAGTGGTGTAAAGTCTGTCAGCGCATGGAATGCAAGAGTGAAAGAGGTTTGGCTGCTTTTACCTAGATTTTAAAGGATGTATGTGAAAGCCCGGATGCCCAGATAGAAGCCTGCCACTGGGGCAGAACCCCCACAGAGAAACCCTAGTAGGGCAGTGCCAAGTGGAAATGTGGGGTTAGAGGCCACCTAAAGCCCCCACTGGGCTAATGCCTAGTGGAGCTTGGAAAGGAGACCACCACCCTCCATACCCTAGAATAGTAGAGCCACTAGCCAGCTTGTACTGTGTGCCCGGAAAAGCCGCAGGCACTCAACTCCCACCATGAGAGCAGTCACAGGGGTAGAAAAGTCCAGAGGCCTTGGGAGCCTCCTGTTTGCACCAGTGTGCCCTGAACGCAGGACATGGAGTCAAGGGAGATCATTATGAAGCTTTAAAATGTAATGCCTGTCTGCTGGGCTTCAGACTTGCATGGGGCCTGTTGTTTGTTTCTTTCAGCTGATTTCTGCCTTTTGGAATGAGAATGTTTACCTAAAGCCTGTACCACCATTGCATCTTGGGATGGGAGTAAATCACTCAAAAGTGGAAGAAATGTGTGTTGGGTTTCAGATGAGACATTGGACTTTTGATTGAGTTGATGCTGGAATGAGTTAAGACTTTTGGGGACTACTGGAAAGGGATGATTGCATTTTGTAATGTGAGAATGAGATATTTGGGGGGGCCAGGGGAAGAATGATCTGGTTTGGATATTTATCCCTTTCAATTCTCATGTTGAAATGTGATCCCCAGTGTTGGAGGTGGGGCCTGGTGGGAGGTGTTTGGGTCATGGGGGTGGATCCTTCATGAATGGCTGGGTGCCCTCCTCATGGTAATGAGTGAGTTCTTGCTCTGAGTTCACATGAGAGCTGATTAAGAGTCTAGCACCTCCTCCTTCCCTCTCTCTTGCTCCGTCTCTCATCATGTAACACATTGGCTCCCCTTCAGCTTCCACCATAATTGGAAGCTTCCTGAAGCCCTCACCAGAAGCAGATGCTGGTACCATGCTTCCTGTACAGCCTGCAGCACTATAAGCCAAATAAACCTCTTTTCTTTATAAATTATCAAGTCTCAGGTATTCCTTTAGAGCAACACAAATGGATTAACATAGTCACTAAACTAAAAATTGAACACTGGTACAACACTAGTAACTAAACTATAGAATGTATTCATATGTTCCCAGTTTTCTCACTAATGTCCTTTTCTTATGTTCCAGGAATTAAATCAGGATCGCGCACTGCATTTAGCCACAGCTCCTGAGTCTCATTGTAGAAGAATACAAGTCAACTATTTTGTGGGATGTCCCTCAATTTGGGTTTGTCTGAGGCTTGCTCATGATTAAACTGAGGTTGTGGATTTTGAGGTAGAAGACCAGTGAGGTGAGGAGAATTCACTGTGCACCCTGTCACAGGTGATAGCAAGACTCATCACCAATGCTGCTGACCCAGGTCACTGCTGAGGTGGCATCTGCCAGGTTTCTCCACTGCAAACACTATTTTTTTGCTTCCTATACTCTCAGTTAGAAATGAGTCATTAGGTCTTGCCCACACTCAAGGGGAAGGAATTAAGCTTTAGCTCCTCTAAGACAGTATATCCAAGATTTGAGGACATATGTTAAAACAACCAGAGCAATCTACACATATTTAAAGGAGATGCTTTGAGGCTATGCAAAGATCCTTCTTCTCTTTAAAGTCCCACACTCTAATAATGTATTAAGGGATCTTACCTGTGGATATGTGTACATACACAGGTTAGCACACATACATATATACGTTTCCTAATTCAGTGCACTGAGAGGAACTAGAAGTGGTGGCATCCCAGGAGCAACAAGTACACCCACTGCCCAGATCTTGTTTGCTAAATTCAGTTCTTCAATAAAAGAGCCAGCTTCCTTAGGAAAATGGCTCATTCTAGGGCCAGGGCAAGGAAAATACAACGTGTGTACCTGGAGTATTTCACAGTGCCAAAAGGTAAGGGAGTGCCCAAGAGCGGGTGGGGCACGTCAGGAAGCAGGAGCCACCCGAGCTAGAACCATTTCAGCAACAGAATAAATATGAGTACAGGCTTTTAACCTCAAGAATAAAGTAAATATCCATGCATCTATACATACCATAAATATCTCTCTACATACATATTACAATAGACATGAGTTCATGCTTATTTCCAACCCTAATCCAGCATCACAGGATTCATTCTAGCACTGAGGAGATAGTTTTTAAAATGTACTAGAGTGCTGGAAAATAAGAAAAGGTATTTATACTGTAACAGAAATGAAAAGGAATCCCTGAACAATGGAAAGTGATAAATTGGGTTGACAAGTGAATCCATAACTGAAAATGACAGAGGAAAGGCCTATTGCAAAAGGCAGAGGTAGTCCTGGGGATAATGGGAGCAGAAGGGAGCCTGGAGCAGCGGAAAGGGCATTTGCTGTAGAGACCTCTGCAGGAGCTTCAAGGAGGGTTGACCTTTCCCCTGCCTGCTTGGTTTGTGCCAAGAATAAGATGTGGCCACCTGGCCTCGCTCCAAGCAGATGCAGTGAGAGTGTTGAGGTCAGAGAGGCGGGGCAGTGCCCCAAGTGGCCGTGACAAGAGGGACACAGAGCCCCCATACCCATGAAAAGAGTTACTGGCACATAGTCTAGGCAACACATGCTGACTGCCCTCCCTCCGATCCTGAGAGACAGCTTCCTCTAACTAAGGACAGTATTCACAGATCTAGGAGGTAAGTGTACATCTAAAATAAAATGATGCACAAGCACCTATTCACTAAAGGCACGTCACAAGGCTCTGTGTTTGAAACTCATCAAAGTCAACCAATGGAAGTACAAAATCTAGGGAAACAGAATCAAAGGATGAAACTGAATAAGTATCTAGGATAAGTTAACTAAATGAGATGTCAGAGAATGGTCCTTCATAAATAAAAAGATAATTTTTGAGATTCTAGAAAGTACACTATCTCTGAATTTAAAATAAAAAACAAAATATCTTTTCATTAGATGGCTTCAATAGCACAGTGGTTGAAGAGAAAGTGATGAGTGAATCAGTGAAAAATTAAATGGAGCAGAAGTATTCTAGCAGAAATGCAGGGAGTATGAAAAGAGAGTTAAGAAACTCAAAAAGGTAGACTCAGAAACTACAATATGTACCCAAATAGGAGTTCCGGG
>NW_016804678.1:57912-59670 GCF_001698545.2 Rhinopithecus bieti
GGGCGGGAATGAATAGGAATGAATATAAAATACAAAAAAAACCAAAAGTTTTCTATAGAGCTGAAGACAGATGTCTTTAGATTGAAAAACTCCAAGATACATGCAAGATAATGAGAAAAAGTCTATGCCAGAAACATCATGGTGAAATTCCGTAACACAGATGAT
The DNA here is from genome assembly GCF_001698545.2 of Rhinopithecus bieti. Lineage (NCBI taxonomy): Eukaryota > Metazoa > Chordata > Mammalia > Primates > Cercopithecidae > Rhinopithecus > Rhinopithecus bieti. Next base: position 58,078 of record NW_016804678.1, read on the forward strand.
AAAAGAAAAAAATCTCCAAAAAGTCCAGATAGATAAACAAATTACCTAAAAGAAATCAGACTCAAAAGGGCATAGGCTTCCATCAGCAACACTGGGCACAATAAGGTACTAAAAGTATAACTTCAGTACTGCAGGAAAATAATTGTGAACATTTCATTCCCTAGCCAGCCAGGCTGGCACTCAATGGTAAGGAAAAAGTAAAGCATTTTCCAACTCCAAATGTCCAAAGTTTACTTCCAACAAATCTTATCTAAAACAATTACTAGAGGATGTACTCAACCAAAGCAAAAATAAATTTAAAAGGCAGCTGAGAAAGAGTGGCACCAGCAAGATGGTGAATAGGCACCTCCAGGCCCTTGTTTCCCCACAGACACATCAAATAAGAAACACAGACTGACAAAATACTTTGAGGCAGCCCAGAAACCAGTTAAGATCTGCAGCAACCAAGAGAAAATCCAACCAAGAAAAAGCCACCCTCAAACCAATAGGAAATTCCATGGTGTTTCTGCTTGCCCTTGCACCACCACCTCTTCCACACAGCAAGGTGCGGTTGGGAGGAATCACATAATCCTAGAAAGAAAGAAGGAAAGAAAGGAATAGAACCTGCTGGCTATCCTCTGGCTTGCCTGGGAGTTGCCCAAGTAACTGGTTTCTGTCTCTCTCTCTCGAGAGCAAATGGAAATGGTGACACAGTTTGGACATTAGGATGAAGGCCACAGAGGTGCCCAACATGTTAGAGCCATGGAGGAAATGTAGACCCATGGGTACCTGGGGGAAAGAGATTATGGACAGAGGAACACAATAGAATGTCAAGGCCCTGAGAAGAGGCAGAGTTGACATTCCAAGAGAAATTAAGACGTTTAAAAGCAGCCATGTATATGGGGAATTGGAGAGAAAAGCACATCCACAGGCCCTGGGAGATGCATGCCAGAAAACCCCTAAAAAGACCTTAAGCCTTCATGCCAGACTAATTGGTGAAGATTCTTCCCTGCACAGAGCCCGTCTGCAAAGATTGGGGAGACAGCTGTTTTGCAAATACTTGATTTTTCTCAATGAAATGTGAACATGAAACATTCTCCAAGACAGATCATATGTTAGGCCATGAAACCAGTCTTAATATATTTGAGAAGATTAAAATCATACAGAGTATATTTTCCAATCTCCAGATTGAAGAATCTCCAAAAATGTAGAAATCAAGCAACACACACGTGAACAACCAGTGGATCAAAAAAAAAAAAAAAAAAAAAAAAAAAAAAAAAAAAAAAATTCCAAAGTAAATTAGAAAATATCTCAAGACAAATGAAAATGAAAATACAACACATCATAATTTATAGGATGCAGTGAAAGCAGTTTTAAAGGGAAATTTATAGCTGTAAACAATTCCATTAAAAAAAAAGACCTCAAATAAACCACCTGAACTTATACCTTAGGAAACTAAGAAAAGAGCAAACTAAACCCAAAGTTCACAGAAAGAAGGAAATAATAAAGATTACAGCAGGGATAAATAAACTAGAGAATAGAAAGATAATAGAGAAAATCCAATGAAACTAAGAATTGATTAGTTCCTCAAAAAAAAAAAAAAAAAAAAAAAAA